>NC_056745.1:916923384-917015884 GCF_019279795.1 Protopterus annectens | reverse complement strand
TTTGCTGGGCTGTTTTAAAAACAAACCACCATTATGCAAACTCCACATTAAGAATAAGGCAATCACACAGCAGAAGGCAGAATCATAATTAACACACAGCAGAAGGCAGAATTATCATTAATAAGTGTTTCACTGGACTGCAATATATAGCAGCAAGGAGCCATTTATATTGGCTCAGGCCACCTGAAATGAAAGTAAAAAAGTAATGGATTACTGCTACATGTGCCAGTGTTTGGTTAATGCATTTATTTATTTTTTCTTTAAGTACAGAGTGAAAATTTAAGTAGCTCAACATATGCCACTTATACAGCATGTAGGATAGTAAATAATTTATTGTGAGACTGTGTGTGTGTGTCTGTGTGTGTGTGTGTGTGTGTGTGTGTGTGTGTGTGTGTGTGTGTGTGTGTGTGTGTGTGTACGTGTCTAAAAGAAACAACTAGGCCAAAATTGTTTTAACTTTCTACTACAAACATCAGCTTTACACACAATAAGTGAGTGTCTGTGCTGGTCTAGGCAAGAAGTGTATGACAGCATCTGTTGCACAGTTGTGGGGCATGTAACACTGCAGTCTCAGAGGAATTGATTCTGTGGTTGAGTTTTTGTCTGTGATTCCTACATCATGCAGTCTGCATGCATTACCTGTCTCTGTGGGTTTTTTTCCTGAAGCTGTGGTTTCCTTGCCCAAACCCTCAGCTGTATATACTGTACTCCAGTGACCATTTGTGCTTTTCGTTTCCTCTCAGTCTAACATCAGAGGGGTACACAGAAGATAACTATCTTGTTTTGGAAGGGTAGGCAAGCATCTTCTATACAAGATTTATATGAATTTACAATAATTTGTCATCTCCGTTTATTAGAAACTATTATTTTGTTATCTTTGAACATTAAGATTTAAACATAATTTATTTTCCTTGATAGAATAACTAAGGCTAAATTTCTTTCCTTTATTTATTTTTATTTATTTTACATTTGTTTACCAGGAAAGTCCGACTGGACACAGGTCATTTTCAGCAGAGGCCCAGGGAGAAAAGCTCCAGTTTGCATACACAGTCGAGAAGAAACACACACGACATAATCAGGAATAGCAAACAGAACATAGTAAACAGCTCCAGATAACATATGTCAGTCAAGAAGAAACATACAATTCATAGTAGCATGCAGTACATACTAAAAATATACAGGAAAAGCATAAAATGGACTAGAATAAAACAATGGCCAGCAGTTATAAAAGTAAACCGTCTTTGGAATCCAAACATAAGTGCTTTCACAGTTACAAAGTATGCTTCTTCAGACAATACTATTAGTCAAGAACCTTCATCCCTTAAATACAGTACTTAACATTCAAATGCACTACCTTCCTGATTGCTTGTTGCACATTTAAAGGAACACCATCATTGCTACTGTAAAAACAGCTAATACTAATCACATTTACTAAAACTAATTCCTTTAAATGTGCAACAAGCAATCAGGAAGGTAGTGCATTTGAACGTTAAGCACTGTACTTAAGGGCTGAAGGTTTTTGACTAACAGTATCGTCTGAAGAAGCAGTCTTTGCAACTGTGAAAGAGCTTAAGTTTGAATTCCATTAAAGACGTTTTTATTTTATAACTGCTGGCCATTGGTTTACTCTACTCCATTTTATGCTTTTCCTGTTGGTGGTCCTGTGGAGCAGACTATTCATCTGGTGTATCATTGTGCTGTTGTGCTGCGGAAAAATAATATACACTCATAAGAATATTATCAATGGGATTAATATAGAACACACACATTGAAAATTCCCTCATAACAATATTTTAAAAGATACAATATAGAAATTCACACACTGTAAATGTTGTAGCTAGTCAAACTGTTACTAAATGTAAATGTGAAACAACATAACAGAGTACTGACACTAGGTGTGTGAAATAAAAATAAGCTGGTAATAAGCATAATGACCAGAGGTGACAAATTAAAGTAGTGATTATTGGATCAATACAAGATACACAATGGTTAATTCTGTAGGTATTGCAGGATTTTGTACGAGTCTTCTTGGTTGTACAATGAAAAATTGATTAAGTAGATGTTTCCCCTGGGGAATCACAGGAGCATAACCAGCTGTTCATAAAGTGAGCTTTCAAGAGTTTTTTAAATTGTGTAGCAGAGCTATTAGATATCAGGTGGCTAGGTAGAGTATTCCAAGCTTTAGCAATAGTGTAACCAAAGAGAGATTTACCAGCATCATTATGGTATTTAATGACATTTAGGAGGTTTTGGTTACTAGATCTTAAGGTTCTTGTTGTAGTATAGGGTTGAATTAGATTCTGGAGTGCTAGGATTTTATCAGGATAGTAGTATAACTTGTGTGCAAGTAACAATTGATTGAGTTCCAATAGCTGACGCAGCTTGAGTCAGTTTAGCTGTTAAGTGATGCACGGTGATGAATCCTATATGAGAGCTCTGCAGCAAACCTGGAAATATTGTTATAACAACACTCTAATTTGTTTAAGTCAGCCTTGCAAAGGTTAGTAAGAATTGAGGATGCATAGAGGAGAGTAGATAGGAGATGTGTCCTAGCTATTGTAGCTTAAGTGTGTTTAGTGAGAAATTGCTTGTTCCGATACAGAAGTCCTAGTTTTTTGTTAACTTTCTTGGTAATTTGGGCTATGTGAAGGTCAAATCTCAAGCTGTTATCTATTTCTACACCTAACAGTTTAGTGTGGGTGGTTGGAGTGATCTGGGTATTGTTTTTGGACATGATGCTAAAAATATCACTTGGAGATCTACGTGGGCTGAAAAGAAGTAGTTTTGATTTATTGGGGTTAAGAATAAGCTGGGAGTTAGTGAACCAGCTATCGACTAATAAAAAGCAGTTTTGGGTTAGGGAGTGAAGGTAGTCTATTGTGGGGGCGGCACATATAAGGGGGGTGTTATCTACATATTGTACTACTGAGGCAGTGGGTGTGGTGGAAGAGAGGTGGCTGGTAATTAGAGAAAAAAGTAATAGCCGAGGATGGAGCCTTGAGGGACCCCTAAGGATACTGGTAAAAGAGGGGACAGTTGGTTTTGCCATTGGACTGCTGCTGACGTTCCGAAAGGTAGCTTTTGAACCATGAAATAGAGGAGGCGCTGATGTTTAGGGTGGATAGCATATTAAGAAGCATATTGTGGTAAACTATATTGAAAGCTTTTGATAAATACAAAAATACAGTAGAAACAAATTGTCCACTGTTTCTGTAGTGGTTAACTGTGTTGGTAAAGGACATTAGTGCTGTGGTAGTGCTGTGGAAGGGTCTAAAGCTGTGCTGGGATTTAGATAGCAGACTGTTTTTCAAAAGGTAGTCCATTAGCTGAGTGTGAACAACTCTTTCTAATATTTTTGATAAGGGGGACAGAAGAGCAACTGGTAGGTAGTTAGTGAGTTCTAAGGAGTTACTTCCTTTGTGTAGTGGTATTATATGGGAGGTTTTCCATATGGTAGGTACCTTGCACTCGCATATAGATCTATTAATGAGAATAGCAACAGGATATGCTACTGCTATTGCCTCTGCAACTATCTGAAGGACTTCTGCTGGTAAATTGTCAGCGGCCAGGGGGGTGGTTTAAATTTATGGAGAAGTTTTAAAATGGTTTTGATAGACACTGGGTGCAAGCTAAAGTGGGAGATATTATCCTATGCGTTTGTGTTATTTTGGGTGGATGGTAGGATTGGGCAACTTGCATTATTTTGGGTATTTGCAAGGGCTTTAACTGTTTCTGTAAAATATTTATTGAATTGGGTGGGAATATTATCATGGCTGTTTACTATTGCTGGCATTGGAATGGCAGATTTCCATGGCTGAAGTAGAGAATTTATTGCAGCCCAGAATATTTGTGGGTTGTGAGCATGATTCTCCTGTATGTTTTGGTAATAGTTAATTTTGTCTAGCTTAATTAGTTTCTTGGCTTTATTTCGGAGTTCTAAGTAGCTTTGTTTTGTTGTTAGGGTTTTGTTTATGTGAAATTGCATCCAGGCTTTGTCCCTGTATTTGAGAATGGATTTAGTTTCTTTAGTTAGCCATAGGGCATATTTTGTTTTTGTTCTAATAGTTCTGGTGAGTGCATGAAGGTGTAATATTTGTAAGAAAGTCAAGTTAAAGTAGTGTACAGCTTCTTCAAGAGATGGTTTTGTCAGTGGTATCCTAGTGCAACATTTTAGGGCAGAGATGAAGTTATTAGGTTTAAAGTTCTTTTTGTTTCTTACTACTCTAAGGGTTATCTGACTGAAACGGTGAGTTCTAGTTCTAAGTAGGTAGGTTGGCTGATGGTCCCTCAGACTGTCAGGCAGCCAGATTGTGATGCGAGAGAGGGATCAGATATAAGAATCCAGTCCAGTATGAACTGGCATTTGGATGTTTTATCAGTTCTAGTGGGGATGGGATACGTTGGGTAAAGCCATGGAGGTTAATTTGGGTAGATGGATTGTAGCAGCAGCAATTAAACCAGTCTATATTAAAGTCTCCCAATAGAATAGTTTCTTGAGGCGGGGGAGTTTGAGATCCAGTCTAGTAGGTTTTCCATAGTAGTAATGTTATCTGGTGGGAAACGGCCACCTATGATATTTATGTGTTTATTGGGGTTTAGTTTGAATTTTGTAAAGATGAGTTCTGCACTACTGACGTCGGGAATATTAACATCAAGTTGTTGAAGGATGAGATGATTTTTGAATAATATTGCTACCCCCAACCTTTTTTGCCCTTTCTATCTCTGTGTGTATGATATTGTAGCCTGGAGCTGTTATTTCATTATTACTGTTCTCTGTTTTTAGCCATGTTTCTGTAAGTAATACAATCTCAGGTTTATATAGAGCTAGTAGGGCATGAAGGTCATGAACTTTATTTAAGATATTTCTCACATTCAGGTTTAGGAAAAGGAGAGAGGAATTCTGTCTGTGGTGTAAAGGACTAAGCTGATTGAGGTTTGGGTTGGTTAGTGCGTTAGGACCAGGATTGAGGTGCATGTCACTGCAACATGTAAGTTTTCCTTACTCAAGATTTTCAACAGGTCATCAATGAATCAAAACAAAAAAATCTAGAGCTGTATGGGCCTAGAAGCCTCAGGCCTCCAGCTTAATTCAGTTACTTCCTCCACACGTATTACAGAAGAATCTTATTAGGATGTGTTACAGCAATGTAAGAAAAAACTAAAAGGTAAGAGAGCATGTAAACGACAATAAGTAAGTAATCTATCTGGATTATGTGGGGACAAGATGGGCAGAACACAGAGGTGGGGCACTGCAGAAATGCAGAAGGAACCAGTGTGTGGGAGGCATGGAATCCTTTGTCTAGTGCTACATTTCACCCAAGGCTGGCCTTGTTGGTTGCAGTCAAACATCTGAGGGGCATACACAGTCCACACTCTGGCTATAATGAATGGCTACTGAGATAGATTGTCACTCACACCATTTGCTGTTTAATCCCAAGTGATCGTCACTGACCTTTTGTAATGGAGCCCCAAGCCATACCACTTAGCCTATACTGTTTGATTTGCATTCTACAACCCCAATTTCCTTGAAGTCACCAGCTGCCATCAGTGTAAAGGTTACTTTTTTACATATTTCAGAGACCACAATTTCTCTCTGAGACAATCCACATTTATATTGATTTACTCAACCATTTCTAAACTATAAAGTGAATACTGACTGTATTACTCACCTGTAAACACACAACTTTATCTCCTGGCTTGGCAGAGCTATGTGGTGAATAGTCCCCATCTTTCCGAGACTGCTGCCTTCCTCTGGTTTTGCCAACAGTAACTGGGTTAATAGCCTCCAAATGGGAAGGGTTAGGTAACATAGTAACATGTAGCGTGTGACTAGCTCCAAAGTCAAGATCAACTGATGCAGTCAAATGGGATAGGACATCTCCAATTGCAGGAGAGTTTTCAGGAAACTCACTTAAGCCAGTCATCTTACGGAACATCAACTACAAAAACAGTAGAGAAACAATTCACCAGTGGTTCAATGCAATGATTTTTGCTTCACTTATATTGACATATTATTTCATCACAACAGATGACAAACACACCAACAGGCAAATTCTGGCACACACTTTTAAAAAACTGTAAATGTTAATCTGCACAGATTTTTGACATTATGCCTGTTAAGTAATTTACACAACTCACTTGCTTTACTTATTTCCCACACACAGTACTCAGCGAGTCCCACAAATTATTTTAAAAAATTTTTGGGGGACTCTACCACTAAAATCACCTGCTGTTTGCCATCGGTCATGTCCTTAAGCCCCTCCTCAATCTCCTGCAACTAGCATTTCTGACATTTGACCCGCTTACTCTACTCCCCAGACAAGGGTCTCAGTAGTAAGGAATCATAAGATTTGTGGAGTAAGTGGAGACTAGCTCAAGGCAATGTAATACTCTCACCCCTAAACCAATGGGAAGCTTTATTGCTTCTATCTCACCAATATTCCTAATACTTGGTATGCAATGAAATTAATACAGATTTTGTACACAGATAACTGCCAATGCATGTTTCCACTTTTTTGCTGGGTAAGTCGGCAGCAAAATGTCAATCCTGTTCTTTTCTTTACCACTTAGACTCTTTAGCAACCATGTTTGGCAATCAAACCCTGTCACAAGGAACACACTGAAGGCTCCTTCCCTTTGCACCAAGGAACCAGCTTACTCTTAGTTACCTTTACCTCAAATGTATGCTTCTCAGCTGTGTGCTGCTGGTAAATCTTTTTCTTGCTTATGTTCCCTATGCAACAACCTGCAACACATAAAAAGCTTCTCAGGGTGACTGCAGTTCAATAAGGAGCCTAATACTGAGGGATCACAGAAGTAATCCAAATGTAGGTAATAAAACACATACTTGTCAAGCTGAATATGGCTGGGTATGGTCTAGCTACATATCCCAACCTTCTATCGAACATCTTCCAACCACATTAAAAAAATACGGAGTTAGGAAACAAGGATTCTGCATGTTTATTGCAGAAATTCAGAGAGTTATGAAATAAGGATCTTGCATGTTCCTGACGACCTGACTTCATGGAAGAGGAGACAGCGGCCGAGGCGGGATCCGGGACTTTGGAGTTCGGGCCGACTGGGGGCGGCCTGCCGGCAGATTGCCCAAATGTAGTGACTGCAACAGTGAATACACTCGAACATCTACATTTACGGTAAGTGTACACAACAGTACTTTTGTGTTATTGCATGCCTGTGGTGGTGGTGCTCCGGTAGCGTTGTCGCCTCACAGTAAAGACGCTGTCCGGTTCGATTCTCAGTTAGAGCGTCTTCTGCATGGTGACATGCGTGAATGGGCGTGCCTTCATTGAAGGTTTGCGTCAGGGCTGGTAACTCGGCACGTAAAAATCAACTACCAATCATTAGCTGACCGGAGTTCAGCTGTGGCGACCCCTAACCGGGAAAAGCTGAAAGACACAACAACATGTTCTTAGCAGAAATTTAGAGTTAGGAAACGAGGATCTTGCATGCTTGTAGCAGAGTATTTAATGTAATCTAACTTGCACATATAAAAGTCTGGCCAACATTCAAACCTGCTAAATATAAAACCTTTTTAAAATAAACTAAATGTACTGTCACAGTTTGACCAACACTATCTGTACTTGTACTATTATTATTTAAAAGCTGAGTGTAGACATCATAAATCAAGTGAAAACTGGTTTACCATTGTAAACAGTAAACACTGACAACTGGAACAGATTATTGTGCATGTTCCAATGAGGAACAGATCTGTGCTTCAACAACATAAGAAATATAATGAGGTAACTACTGCAGAAAGTCTGTACTATTATCATAGTTATTGCTTAAATTTCAGTCTGTCCAAATGTGCCTTATTCCAGGCAATCTGTCAAGAACTAGTAATGACATAAGGTTTCTTTATCTTAGCTTATGATTAACAAAAGAACAATACCCTCTCTCAGCCCAAACATGTTTATGCAAATAAGACAACACTGAATTTACCAAACATCTTCAGGAAAACTGCTGCAAAATGGCCACTCCTTGCACCACTTCCAGTACCTTCCATTACCTCTGTATGTTACCACTTAATTGTTTTTAACACAATTTCTTATTGCTCTCCATTTTTAAAATTTATTGAATTTATATCTGTGTTACTTTTAAGTCTACTCCTCTGAAGATGTTATTTATTTATATATAAACAGATGTATTCTTAATTTACCAGCAGATTTACTGGAAAACCTTTCTTGATAGGCCCTTGGATGGAAAGTGTCTCACCATCAGACTTCGTCTCTCCCCCAATGAAAATTTCATGTACAGAAATCTCTGTGAGCTAGGCATATACAACGTAACTCAATATGCCATTTACACAGCAAGCACACACATCCCTGGAGACCACCAGTTTTAACCCCTAGGCATCAGAGAGCATCTACCTGCAAATTAAGAAGTAACAACATATCTCACTCTGATGATAGAGATATATAATAGCCAGACAATGGGGAGGCATAAATTCCCTGCATCTGAAAAATGGAATACTCAAAGTAACTTCCCATTCTCCCCAGCTTAATGAATGATGCCAGTACAATGGGCAGAGAGCTAGGAGACAGGAAATTCATTCATGCAAAAGTATGATGGCTTCTCCACTAGCTCATCTTGCCCGCTTGACAGAGTGCACCAAACCTAAAAAGCCTGGACAGGGAGTAGGAAGACCTCCTTGGTATAAAAGCCCTCCCAAATGGAAGATCTTCCTGGTGTGGGAACACCAGGAGACTGTATGGATGGGAACTGCAGGTGATGACAAATGGGCTGGCTGGCAGTGGAGGCCTGACAGTCAGTCAACATGAAGATGAAAGAAAAAAGAAAGTAGTAACAACATAAAAATTGACCACATTATTAAACAAACCAGGACACAAGCTGATTTAAGTATACTTTTCTCTGCACTTATTTAAGATTTGAGTCAGTAAATATTCTGTGTCTTTGATTCAGTAAATATTGTGTCCCTGTCTCTCTGCAGTAAGTTCACCACCCCTCCTCCCCGTTTCCTGTTATGGTGTTAATCTTGGTGGCTTTGGAATTGCCCGCCCCTGCTGTAAATCTGTTTTTGCACACTCCTCCTGGACCCATCTCATTTGCTCACTCAGCTGAGTACAGTGAGATCATATTTTGATTTCAGATACTCCTACCAGTCCCATCTCCTCTGCAGTGTACAGAGAGAGCACTTGGGAAGGACATTCCCCTATAGTATCTTAATCTGCTCTGTTTCCTCCCTCTGCAAAAAGTGTATTAGTTCTGGGTTAAGCACTTGGGCTTCAGGCCAGTTATTTTACATTAAGAAGGTTTGTGGTCTGCACTCTTGTGGGAGGAGAGGTTAGATTCTGCCCTTCTGAGCTGGGGATTTCTGGTTAATGGCTTATTGCGCATGCTTACTTGAACTGTTTCTTTCTGAAATCGGTATGCCTTGTTTGCTGTAGCATAGACTAGATTCAGGCCGGCTGGATCTAGCTCTGTTTGTATAACTTGTGCACTGATCCAGGCCGTCTTTTTTGGAGAAGGTTTCTCTCTACCCTAGTGGCAGGACTGTGCAGTTAGAACTAGTCTGATTGAAGACTGCTGGAACAGGGCTCAGTTTTGAGCTGTTTAACTGATTACTTGGGTAAAGTGTTGTTTTGATTGTATCTGCTCTATTTTTTTGAAAAAAAAACAAAAAAACAAAAGAATATACTTGTTTCCCGCCTTTCTGAACTAGTATAGTCCAGTTTTCAGGTTATTGCTGAATCCAGGGCTGTGTTACAAGTTTCTGTGTTGCCCATACCTTACTTGGATAGAAGAACGTTTCTCTGTTCACCTGTGAGAGAGGGGAGCTTTGAGCAGCCTATCTGTCCCTGGAGGAGTGGTTTTTAGCCCAGAAGTTAGTAGTTTATTGGCCATTTTGAGTTAATTTCTATCTCTTTCACTTCCCTACTATAAAAACCGCATTTGCACAGTTTTTGCTCTTGTATTCCGCTCAGCAAGTGCCTTCCAGGTGTTCTGCAGAGTCTACAGCAGCAGAGAGACAAAAGAGTGACTTTGGAGTGATTATCATTTTTCTGCCTTTCTTGCTGTCTTAACTAATTCTGCCTAAAATGCCAGTTTTTTTAGTGAATCTGTAATTTAAAAAGTTTGTTATTGCTACATATTGTACTTATTTGCTGCCTGCACTTGAATTAAATCATTTTTGTGTTTAAATAATCTGTTTAACTGTTGTAGGCGACACACTAAAGTGTGATAGCTTTTTTTGTGCATTTAAAGTGTTGTTTTGATTGCATCTACTCAATTTTCTGAAAAAAAAAAACAAAACAAAAAAATATACTTGTTACCCGCCTTTCTGAACTAGTATAGTCCAGTTTTCAGGTTATTGCTGAATCCAGGGCTATGTTACAAGTTTCTGTGTTGCCCATACCTTACTTGGATAGAAGGAAGTTTCTCTGTTCACCTGTGACAGAGGGGAGCTTTGAGCAGCCTATCTGTCCCTGGAGGAGTGGTTTCAGCCCAGAAGTTAGTAGTTTATCGGCCATTTTGGGCTATTTTCTCTCCCTTTCACTTCCCTGCTATAAAAACCACTTTTGTGTAGTTTTGTGCACCGGGCAGCGCCATTTAGCTAGAGTTAAACTATTCTCGGCTCCACGAAGTCTACTCTTCAATTTTTCCCTTGGAACTAGACAAACCTTCAACTTTAGCACTCAAACCATTCATTTCACAGTCAAGCACTTGCTTACAACTCATAGCAAGCACTAATTAACCCTAGCACTAGACCTCCCTATACTGCCCAGAAGGATAAGGCTCTCTATTCGTCCCCACCAGCCAATCAGAAAAACAGCTTACTCTACCTATTCAGGCATGTCCAAAGTACAGTTTCCGGTGTATTCTCCAGTCCAACTGGTGAATCTGAGCATTTTGAGGCAATGTTACAACTGCCTCATGTACACAGACAACCCTCTAATCCTACCACCAAACACTAATATATGCGAGAGATGTAATTATACAGCCAAACTGGAGGCAAAGCTCTCTCAACCCAAGACTGGAACTGACAATCAAGAGGAGAAGGGTAATACTTGCAACAAACCATCAGTCTCACATAGGCCTAATAAACTAACACCAGCAAATAACACATATGAATATATGAAAACATACTCTGAGGCTCTAAATAAAAATCTGCAAAAGCAACAGAGATCTCCAAAGCAGACACCCAAGCAACCTCCACACCCCATCATCAACCATGAAACACATACTTCAGATAATCAGTGTGCCACACAATCACAGCCCTTAACGCAAAATAACATACCCAACACACTAGTAATAGGCGACTCTATAGTCAGGCACACTGATGTCCCACTAACTAGGCTGGACAAGGAGAAGGTTTACTGTTAGCTGCCTGTCTGGTGCCAGGATCCGTCACATAACACAAGCACTCAGGTCACTCCAGAAGTACAAATACAACTCTGTCATTATCCATGTTGGTGTTAATGACCTGAGATGTACCTCCCTGGACTACATGAAAAGAGACATGGAAGAGCTCTCTGATCATGTAGCCCAGGCCGGTATGACCCTGACCCTGAGTAGCATCCTGCCCTCACCATGAATGATGCCACAGTATAAAGAACAAAATTATCAATTTCAACAACTGGCTAAGTTTCTGGTGTCATTCAAAGGGGATGCTCGACGAGCCACGTTGCTTCGCAAGAGATGGCTTGCACCTGTCACCCTTAGGCTTTCGAATACTGGCCAAGGCTCTTGCCGCCCCCATAGTGCCTTTTTTTAGGCACGGCTCAAAAGACAAACCCACCACCATAAATAGCACAAGTAACCAAAAACTGAGGGCAATGCTACTCAACGCCAGAAGTCTAAACCTCAAAATGCACGCACTCGAGGCACTCCTCAGTATGGAGAACATCGACATCTGTGCAGTAACAGAAACCTGGTTTAAGGCTCCTGAGAGCACCCCAGCACTACTAGGCTATAACTCATACCATACCTTTCGGCCACAGCACCAGGACAGAAACACAAAAGGCGGGGGTCTATCCATATTCATCAAGGACACCCACACCTCCAGGTTAGTGGCGCAGCACAATGCATCCGAGATCACTCATATGCAACTAACAACGGGCAAAACTGCAATCCAAATTGTAGCTTGCTACAGATCACCCACCATGGCCCAAGACCCCCATTCCACATTTCTGGAGACACTGGGAAATATGAAGGTCCTACCAAACACCCTAATACTGGGTGATTTCAATTACCCAAACATAAACTGGGAGAACTACTCAAGTACTAACTCCCTTGCCCAACGCTTCCTAGAATTTATAAACTCGAACGCCCTGGATCAACTGGTCAACACCCCACCAGAAAGAACAACATATTGGACCTGGTCATCATTAACATGGGTGACCTGTGTTCCACACCGGAGGTCAACCCCTCGCTGGTTAGATCAGACCATAGACTAATCACTCTGGATATCCACATTCCACCACCACCCCCAGTCAAGGAAACCACTGTGAAAAACCTTTCAAAAGCAAACTTCACGTTACTTAAGACCGAGATGGGAAGGTTCACAGCCCCCATGCTAAAGGACAACGTTGTCCAAGCTGCTGAAACCTTTACAAAGGCACTCTATGAGCATCTACAGGAATGCATGGATCGTGCTATCCCAAGTAAAACCAAGACTCACTCCTCCAAGAAAAGAAAACCAGTCTGGTGGACCTCTGCCATAAACCAGCTACACAACAGAAGGAGGAAACTAGTACAGAAAAGAGTAAAATCCCAAGAAGGAAAGACATCCCTGATCAGTATCAGCAAGAAACTACGATCCCTCATTAAATCATCCAAGGCTAGTTTCGAAAGAAAAATTGCCAATGGCTCCAAAGATAACCACAAAGTGTTCTTTAGCTATGTCAAGAACCTAAGTGGAAACTCTCAGATCTGCTCTGAGTTAGTGCAGAATGGCACAAAATACACTGAACCGAGTGATATTGCCAACATTCTGGCAGACAGGTTTAGTGCAAACTTCACCCTCCCTCACCCCCTAAAGGGCCCATAACCATACCAGAAGAACGTAGGGCTCAGTCAATCACCGACACACAGGTTAAAACAGCCCTATCCAAAGCCAAAAACACAGCTTCAATGGGACCATACGGTGTCCCAGGCTGCATCTTACAAGAGCTCCGAAATGAACTAATTCCTCACCTAAACACACTGTTCAAACTCAGTCTCTTTACAGGCTACATACCCACAGAGTGGCTCACAGCAACAGTTATCCCGTTCCACTAAGGTGGAGCCACAACGGACCCTGGGAACTACCGCCCTATAAGCCTGACTAGCCTGGTCTGCAACGCTATGGAACGCATCATCATGGAACTCATTAACAGAGACATTGGGAACCTCCAAACCTTGGACCCTACCCAGTTTGGCTTTGTTAGGGGCAGATTATGCCTCCTAAACCTGGTGGACTTCTTTGAGATGGTTACCAAGGCATTAGACGAGAGAAAGGAGGTCCACACAGCCTACCTAGACCTCGCAAAGGCTTTCAACACCATTCTCCATTCTAGTATTATAGACAAGCTCGCTAGCTTAAACATAAACCCCTACGTCATGAGATGGGTTGCCAACCGGCTCATGGATAGAACCCACATGGTGAGAGTTGCAGGCTCTACGTCCGTCTCTAAACCGGTTACAAGTGGCGTCCCCCAGGGCTCAGTCCTAGGACCCCTCCTGTTCAGTATATACTTCTCAGAGGTACAGGCAAGCATAGGAGGACTATGGCTGACCAAGTTCACACACGACTGCAAACTAGGGGCCATAATTGATTCTCTGGCTGATACAGACACCCTCAAGATGGGTCTCACTGAGACGGATACCTGGTGTCAAAAATCATGGCCTCAAGCTAAATGCCAAAAAGTGCATAGCCATCCCCTTTGGAAAAAACAAAGTACCCGCGAACTACCACATAGGTGGTAGTCCCCTAAATACAGAAAATGCAATAAGGGATCTGGGGATCCAAGTAGATAGTAATCTCTCCTTTGATAATCATATTGCCAAGGTGGTTAGGAAATCCTTCTATGTGGCCCACCTAATCGCAAAAGGGTTTGCATTTAGAACAAAAGAGGTTATTGTGCCTCTCTACTCATTACTCATTAGACCCATCATAGAATACAATGCCCCATTTGAGATGTACCTTACAAGACACCTGCAACAGCTGGAAAGCCCACAAAAGTACCTCACCAGGAGGATTACTGGCCTCAAACAGATGTCCTATGCAGCCCGACTCAAGAAATTCAAGCTGTACTCAGTTGCATACCGCTTACTCAGAGGTGATCTCTGCCTGACATACAAGGCTATGTCCAACCCAGATTTGATGGACATGCTCCACCTAAAAAAAAAAAAAGCAAATCCCAGAGAGCCACATGCTCTAGAGATATAAACCTCACCACAACGATAAATAGGACATGCTGGGGGGATATATTCCTATCCCAGAGACTCCCCATGCTTTGGAACAGGATTCCAATATACATCAGGCAGAGCCCCCCTCACTAACACTCTTCAAGAGAAACCTTCACGGGTGGATGGGAAACAGAAAATTTACCCCGGGGATCACTGCAGTGGCTCTGCTGGACAGTGGCGCAAGGGAACTAATGGTTCTGCTGGACTGAGGCACAGGGAACTAATCTAAGGGGGTGGCGAAAGCCAACACGTTCTGGCTAGGCTTATAAATGCCCTTGGGCAGATAGCCTAGCACTTACCTATGAACAGGAAACTCCAAAAACAACTGCAAATGGAAGGACTATTCACCTGTAAACCGCCGATTAGATAGGAATCGCACCCTCAGCTCAGGAGAAGGCAGAAACTCTGACAGAAGAAATGCACCACTGTATTCACTTCTTTTGTGGTATGAACATCTATATGTGAGATACTCCAGTTTATGATCCACTGTAAGACTAAGTTCACGTCTGTGTAAAAGGAGTTATAACACTTTTTTGGAGCTTTATTTTGTCTTGTTCAAGTGAGGAGAATTCAGGTATGATCTCCAGTATACTGGTGAAACATAAACCAACATATGCCATGATGGGATAGTCTGCAAAAACAGAAGGTCCACATTGAGACTGATGGGTACAGTAGGTCACTAGAATCTGAAAGTGATTGCCACTGACCTTTTTTAAGTCTGAAGTCAACATTAAATTAGTGAGAGCATAATGCCTTTATATCTGCCGGCCTTTTATTGTCCACTGTATCACCCTCATGTGCTGGCATGTGAAAAAGATTGCAAAGATATTACTTGCATAAGGCCCAGTGAGAGCATAATGCCTTTATATCTGCCGGCCTTTTATTGTCCACTGTATCACCCTCATGTGCTGGCATGTGAAAAAGATTGCAAAGATATTACTTGCATAAGGCCCAACAAGTATGCAAGATCAGGTTTCATCTAAATGCATTTTGTTAGACAAAAATACAGTATTGTCTTTGCTTAAGTCTTAAATGCAAACACATTAAAGCAAGCCTTTACAGTCTGCATACAGTTTCAGTGAATGCACTTTCAATAAGTGAAAATAACCTTCAGTCAAGAAGACTAGTAAGTACAAAATGGACAGTACATCGAATGCAAACACATTTTGTTTGTATGGTAACAGGCTTGGGAACCAAGGCTAAACAGGCATGTAGACACTTACAGGGTTTTGCTGTTAGGAAATACTTCAAACACACAAGTTAGTTTGTTTGGACTGATATGCAGAAAGTCTTTGCAGTGCAGACACTCAAATATGAGTGCAGAAGTCAGGTCAAATATCCAGTATTCCAGAATATTAATGATATTACTCAGAAGGATAATGCCAAAGCTGCAGAATTATCAAAATATGAGTGCAGAAGCTACAGACTATTTCAGTTTATCAGCACTGTTAGTGGAGACAGTAATCGGATATTGTTGACATTTACTGCCACAAGGCATTCCTAACTGAACTACATTGTGTGCAGAGTTTATTCTGAAATGGACAAGAAGATTTGGCCCATGAAGGAGTGACTGGCACCTGGTAAGCACAAGTTTGGATAATTAACAGATAAGGACACTCACTCCAGTCTCATTCCAGTTTCTTCCATTTATTTCCATCTCATTCCAGTATTTTACAGTCATATCAATTCTTACAATGTACAAAAGTCACACTTCTATGTATCTCTATGAATTCATCTAGATTGCCAATGTTATGACCTCTTTGCCCTTCTTTAAAGGAGGAACATCTGACAGTGAAGACTAACCAACACCATCAAGACAAAGAAAATCCTCTGTACTGATCCAAAAAGTTAAGTCCTTCTCTTATTTTCTGATGACCCAAACCTTCAAAAACATTGGATGCCCCAAACAATGGCCACCACCAGGGAGTCATTTGATGATGCCACTAGGTACCAGTTATCAAGCATGGGAATGCAATTTTACATTTTAAGGCCTCTAATGCCATAACTGGCAACCTGTTGATCACTCAGGTTACAGAATGGCAACGCTTTTCAGTGAAACTGAGGGTCACTGACAGTAAACTAAAGAAACATTTTGTGTGGACCAGAAATTGATGATATGACAAAACATATACATCAAGTTTAGCAACACCATCCAGGCATTCTGTGGTAGCACAGGCATAGCAATCTATAGACAGTCATCATCCAAACCTGACACAAAGGGTGTGCTAGTTTAAGAATCTAAGGTCCAAAATAAGAAGGAAGGAAGGAATCCTCCCATTTCTTTTCTGAACAAGAAAGATATGGCAGTGTAACAAAGTGAAGTATTGCCAGCTATGCCAGGAGAAGTAAGGCACCAGATGTGTAACATATATCAGCATAGCTAGCTGGAAATTTGTAAAGAATTAGATGCCATATGTACACCAAACTGATTTGTACAGGTGCTTGTGTTGAAAATGTATTTGTAAAGTTGCTTGTGTTAAAAAAAATGTAACAGTGGGTCCTGTTGGACAGAAAAAGAAATGCGCCTGTATATCAGACTGTATGGCAAATGCTGAAATTAATATTGTAACAGAGGATACTGGAAGAAAAGTGGTTAATGTCCGTCCAGTTAACTTTGAAAAATAGGCTGAAATTAAATTATGTGGTATGCCATAAAGATTGTATGTTACAGTTCTGAATGCAGCCAGAGATAAAAAGTCTGCACTAGGAAGCCTTCTGCATTGTCCTTGGGTGTGAACTAATTGCTACTCTAGAAGGGTGGAAGTTTGAAATTGTTTTATGACTTTCAGAAGCTGCAACAGATCTTAGAAAAGCTCTAGGCGTTTAAGGTAATACATCTGTGCTAAATCCTGGCAGCCTCTAATAAAGGGGATAGTGTGGGAACCAAAATCAGGTGACCAGATGTATGTGATGTCATTCTGTAATCCAGCACAAAAATGATGTTTTAATACTAGATGAGACTGAAGTCTCAGAGCAGTGTCTTTTGGAACCTGGCATAGAAGTATTTCGCACCCACATCATCTTGCCTTGCTTTAGTAAGTAACCAGGGAATAGTGCTTCTTTAGATCAGTCAGAAAAATATAGTGAGATTAGTCAAGTACTGTTTTTCTGTATCTGTGTGAATCTATTTATCCATGATGTTGTCTTTAGTATTTCCTGCGACAAACTCTGGTGTTTATTGTAAATACATATTTAGTATTTTCATGTTCTTTTATTACTTATTATTAAATATACTTAAACTTCTCATCGTGGCTGGTCCTTTAGATAACACTTTAACCTTTAAGAGTACTTGCACTTATTTGGTGACACTGTGGCCACCCCTGAGAGCCTTGCCACATTGGTCAAACACTACCATTGATATTAATATTAATTTCACTCAGTATAATTGGGTATCCTTTTTAAGAGCCTTAGAGAATGTGTAATTGGAGTGTCTGGTGGCAGTAAGTACATTATAGTCTGAGCAAAAGATAGCAGAGGGAGTAAATCTGTGCTAGCCTTTCCCAGGTGTGTGTGTGTGCACGTGTGCGTGTGCGTGCACGCAAATCAAATCTCAAAAAGTGGGTGTGTCAGTTATATGGAGCAGGGAAACAGAGCACTGGGTTCACAGAGAGGGTGTTGGAGGACTTGGCTTGACACTCGGCTTAGTACTCAACTGTACAGCTGTGCCAGTGGAGATTCTTACTGGGGGCCTGGAAAGACAGAGAGAGTGAGAGACAGAAAGAGGGGGAAATGCAGGCCCCTGGACTGAGTGTGTTCCCTGTGTGATCTTAAGGGAAATTGCACTTGATGCAGACAGCTGCATCTGGAAATGCTGTGTGTATCTATCTTAGTTCCAAGTGAACGTCCCTCACCGGTGTCAGTGGTGAGGATTCAGACTCCTTGATTACTAGCCCAGAGGGGGGTATCACACACTGGTGGCAATGGTGAGATACTAATTGAACTTCTGTAGCCTGTAGGCAGTTGTCACTAAAGGTGTGTGTACTCTCAGCAGCCACCAGGTAAACAAACAGACTTTCATTTTCACAACCATTGTGTTTAGTCAGTCAGTCAGTTCAGTCAGGGAAAGAAGGCAAATATATCAGCAGAGGATTATGGCAATCTGACAAAGAACCAGTTGGCTAAGGTGTGTGAAGCCAAAGGACTGGTGCATGCTAACTTGACTACAACAAGAAATTCAGCCTTAGTCACAGTTCACACGAGCAACCAGGAGGATAACCAGTCTGGTGATGGGTATTTGCAGCCCTCAGAAACAGGACCAGTCACCTTTTCCTCAGAGGACTTAAGAACCCATCTGTAGTTAAAGAGACTTGAACTGGAGGTCAAATGTTTGGAATTAGAATCAATAGTGAGACTACAGCAGGCAAAACCTATGGAATTAGAATCAGCAGAGTGACTGCGGCACTTGGATGCTGAAGAAAATGAGAGAATGCCAACATAAGAGGGAGATGCAGACTCTTCATCCTGGTTATGGAGGTAATAGGGAAGGGAATAACTGAACCCCAGAAGAAATAAAAGTCAGTAAATTTCTTTCACAGTTTACAGAGGGTGATAATTTTGATAGTTTTATACATATATTTGAAAGAGTATTTAAAAACTATCTCCTTACTCCATGGTAAAGCTGTAACTGTCATTTTTAAATTGTTTGATATCAACTGTTTAAACTATAATAAAGTAAAACAATGTTTACTAAAACGTTTTAAGTTAACACCTGAAGCTTACAGAAAAAAGTTTTGTGAGCATAGATGAAGGCAGATGAAAATATATGTGATTATATTGCTGAGTTAAGCACTTATTTTCAGAGGTGAGGGAGTGGGTGTCAGGTCACCACTTTTGAAGGGCTGGCAGACCTTTTGGTGAGGGAACAAGCCCTTAGCAATTTGCCTGAGGACATGAGAATCTGATTGGCAGACCAGGAGTGCAACTATGCAGATGAGCTGGGAGAAAAAGGGATCTCTACTTACCAAGCAAGGCATCACTGAACAAGGGGATACTCAGTGCTGCACATGGATACAAGGGATCCCTTGGTGGGCAGCCTAAACCACCCCGACAGAGTCCACCAGTAATGGCGGAAGCCCCTAGTTCAGCTATACGGCCAGTATCAAGGGTTAGATGTCTTAAATGCAGCCACTAGGGCCATGTGTCATTAAAATGTCCACAGAAGCAAGGTGGGGGAGCCAGCAAGTGGGGATAACAGTATGCCAGTGGTAAGTTATCTGGAGACAACAGGGGTACCAAACTATTACCAGAGTTTATATTCTATCTTAGTGGATGGAAAACAGGCACTGCTAAGAGAGACACAGCCACTGACATAACCATTGTGAAGCCTCCAGTGGTTAAAGAGGAGCAGTACTTGCTTGGGCAGTCCACTCCAGTTAGAGCTTTAGGAGGGACCCCATTCCAAATGCCTTTGGCCACAGTTCACCTTGACTGGGAGGGTGGAAAAGGAAGCAAGCAAGTAGGCGTGCTTGAGGATATCTCTGTACATGTTTTAATAGGGAATGATTTTGATAATGCAGTACCTTGTGTGCGTGCAGTTACACACAGTCAGGCTTGGAGACAGGCATGTGAGTTTGGTAGCATGGGAGAGACCCAGACAGAGCCCACACCTGAAGTCAGGGCTGGTGAGGTGACTATTTCAGGGAGTGAGGTACCCTGTAGCAGTGAGCCTGAAGGTGAGCCACAGCTTCTGGTAAGTACTGATGTTCTCTTGGGCAGAGTGACTGCATGGAAAGTGGCGAGTGGTAGTTCCTTGGCTGAGAATGAGGCACCACTGTCAGAGGATACCAGATTTCCTGTGGAAGAGGAGCTGGGAAAATCACAAAGAAAGTTCAGACAGGCTCAGCTCTTGGACCCTACACTACGAGTCTTGAGGGAGGTAGCTAAGGAGGCACCCAATTCTCAAGGAAAAGGGGAGCCCGTATACTGGAACAAAGGGTTACTGTATAGGGAGTGAGCCGCTGAGGGAGGGCTGTAGAGTGAGGTAATACAGCAGTTGGCAGTGCCTAAAGCCTATCATCTGGTGCTTCTAGCCATAGCCCATGACATTCCTTTTGCAGGTCATATAGGCATAAAGAGTACCGAGAGACATATTATGCAAGACTTTTCTTGGCCTGGGATTGAAAGTGATGTAACAGGGTGCTGCAGGACCTGTGAGCAGTGCCAAAAAATAGGCAAGGCAGGAGACAAGATCAAGGCTCCTTCGATGCCTTTGCCTGTGATTTAGGAGCCATTTCAGAGGACAGCTATGGATATTGTGGGGCCTCTTAGTAACCCAAGTTCCACAGAGATGAAATGCATCTTGCTGGTAGTAGATTATGCTACTAGATACCCTGAGGCAGTGGTTCTGACTTCCATCAAGGAAAAGAAGGTGGAAAATGCTTTTTAGACATTTTCAGCACACAAATACTGACTGACAGAGGTCCCAATTTCATGTCAGACCTGCTGGCTTGTCACTGGGAGCGCTGTGGAGTGAAGCACCTATAGACCATCCCCTACCACCCCCAAGCTAATGGTCTTGTGGGGAGGTTAAACTCTACAGTAAAGACCATGCTACAGGCATTTGCAGACCAGTTTAAGACAGAGTGGCACAAATATTTGCCCCATCTGCTGTTTGCATACACAGAGGTACCCCAGAAACCCACAGGTTTTTCACCCTATGAGTTGTTGTATGGGTATAAGATGACAGGGCCTTGTACAGCAGTGTGTGTGATGTGTCTTTAAGAAACATAGCATGAGATGAACGTGCATGTATAAACAGCAGGCACATGCTATACCCAGTGCCATTTTGAGAGTGCAGCCAGGAAGTGAGCATGTATGAATGTAATAGCTAGTTGTACATAAGTTTACCTAAGTTAAAGTTAATAAGCTTCAATCGTGATGTGTTTGTACATAATAAAGCTGCTTGAACAGAACCCACAAAGTCGAATCTATTACATCCTGACTGGAGGAGCGACAGGCCTTTAAATTTGTTTCGTAATGGATGGGAGGGCGAGTGTGAATTTCACGAGGAGTCTGCTGCAGTATATATCCTAAACTTCAGGACAAGTCTTAGGGAGCTCATGGGCTTGGTCCAGGAGAACCTGGCAGAAGCACAAAAGCAGAAAAATGTCTGGTATGACAGGAATGCTCAAGCCCAAGAGTATAGCTGAGGGACAGCAGGTTGTGTTCTCATTCCTGTCAGACACAATACGCTGCAGGCAGCTTGGGAAGGACTCTTCAAAGCCCTAAGGAAGTTTAGTGATGTTAACTGCAAGGTAGAACTTCCAGGCAAGAGGCAGGGGCACAAATTGTATCATGTTAACATGATGAAGCCTTATCATGACAGGGAAGCCCTTGTGCTAAGTATTTGCAGTCAGTGGCTGAAGGACTCTGAGGGGGATTCTTTGGCTACATCAAGCCAGCCAGCAAAATGCCAAGTTACTAAGGTGGAGCCTAGAGATGCAGGCATATGACATGACAGTGCAGTAGTATAGCGGGATCAGCAATGCCAGTGTAGATGGGTTCTTAAGACAGGGTATGGGTTAATGTACTCCCACACAGGCTCATCCTTCCCAAGCAATGTTTCTCCAGGGTCACAGAAACTAGCTTGAGTCTTCAAAGAGGGGAGAGATGTAATGATGTGAAGTATTGGCGCCTAGACAGCTATGCCAGGTGAAGTAAGGCAGTGGATGTGTAACATATGCCAGGATAGCTAGCTGGTATTTTGTAAAGAATTATACGTCATTTGTATATCAAACTGATTTGTACAGGTGCTTGTGTTGAAAATGTATCTGTAACATTGTTTGTGTTAAAAAATGTGCCAACAGTGGGTCCTGCTGGACAGAAAAAGAAATGTACCTGTATGTCAGACTGTATAGGAACTGTTAAAATTAATATTGTAACACAGGATACTGGAAGAGAAGAGGTTAATGTCAGTCCAGCTAACTTTGAAAAATAGGCTGAAATTAAATTACGTGGTATGCCATCAAGACTGTATCTTACAGTTCTAATGCAGAGACAAAAAAGTCTGCACTAGGAAACCTTCTGTATTGTCCTTGGGGGTGACCTAACTGCTACTCTGGAAGAGTGGAAGTTTGAAATTGTTTTATGACTTCCAGAGGCTGCAATAGATCTTAGCAAAGCTTAGGTGTGCAAGATAACACATATGTGTTAAATCCTGGCAACTTCTAGTAAAGGGAATAATGTGGGGACCAAAATCAGGTGACCAGAGGTATGTGATGTCATTCTGTAATTCAGCAAAAAAATGTTTTAATACTAGATGAGACTGAAGTCTCAGAGAAGTCTGTCTTTTGGAACCGGACACAGAAGGATCTCTCACACACTTTATCTTGCCTTGCTTTACTAAGTAACCAGGGAATAGTACTTCTTTAGAGCAGTCAGGAAACTATAACAAGATTAGTTAAGTATTGTTTTTCTGTATCTGTGCGAATCTATTCATCTGTGTTGTTTTTAATATTTCCTTTTTTAGTATTTTCAAGTTCTTTTATTATTTATTAACTATATTTAAATGTCTCATTTGTGGCTGGTGTTTTAGAAAATATTTTAACCGTTGAGAGTACTTATATTTATTTAGTGACACTGTGGCCACTCCTGAGAGTCTTGCCGCATTGGTCAAACATTGCCATTTGTATTAATATTAATTTCACTCAGTATAATTAGGTACCCATGTAAGAGCCTTATAGCAGCTGGCTTTGGAGTGTCTGGTGGCAGTAACTACCTTATAGTCTGGGCAAAGGGTAGCAGACTGAGTAAATCTGTGCCAGCCTCTCTCAGGTGTGTGCAAATCAAATATCAAACAGTGTGTGTCAGCTACTTGGAGCAGAGACACAGAGCACTGGTTTCAGAGAGAGGGTGTTGGAGGACTTGGCTTGGACACTCGGCCGAGGACTCAACTCTACATTTGTGCCAGTGGAGAGTCTTACTGGGGGCCTTGGGGGGGGGGGGGACCTAGACTTTTGCTGAGTGTGTTCCCTGTGTGCTCTTAAGGGAAATTGTGCTTGATGCAGACAGCTGCATCTGGAAATAATACATGTGTCTATCTTTGTTCCAAGTGAAAATCCCTCACCAGTGTCAGTGGTGAGGATTCAGGTTCCTTGATTCCTGGCCCATAGCGGGGTGTCACAGGAAGTATAACCTTCTGCCTGTCTCAAGAAAAATAAATATATTCTACAGTCCCTTTTGAGAAGTAAAGTCTGGACCTCTTGCAGGAGATCTACAGAGACAACCCTGTCCTATATCTGTAAACCAAACTCTTACTAGGAAAGAAACTAGCATCTCCAAGACCGTATTGAAAAATTCACATATCCCTGATAATCTCTGAACTCAAGGAACTAGCCCTCCACACCCACAGCCCTGTGGAAACCAAACAAAAATAAACCTTACTCACAAAGTGGCCTGCCTTAACTAATCCTTGAATAACGAGATCCTAAACTACATCATCTAATGCACACATACTCTTGAGTTTGCTGCCCTGGACATAGAATCAGCAATGTCAATATTACAGCATACTACATAAAATCCTATGCAGTACACCGCCATAGTAGTCTTTTTTAGTGAATTCATGAACCTAGGATCAGGGCCAGTCTACCAGCTCTTCCACAATCAGGCTTACAAGAGAGAACTGAAACCTGTACAGGGCAAGACTGATAAGAAACTACATATGAGACACAAAGCAAAGGAACCAAAGCAGCAAAAGACTATGGCCTCTTGCCCACCCTGTCCAAAGCTTTAATGTCATTATCTATTGACAAGGTTAAAAGGTGCTCCAGTCTACTGAAACAACTTCTTCTTTCTGCTTTTCCCAGTTTGGGGTCGCCACAGCGGATCAACTGTCCGCATATGACTGGCAGTAGAGTTTTACGGTGTCGAGTTGCCAGCCCGGTGCCCAACCTTCCACAGAAGGCACACACTCGCTCACGTCTAGGGCCAATTTAGAGTTTCCAATTCACCTACAGCATGTCTTTGGGATGTGGGAGTAAACTGGAGCACCTGAAGGAAACACATGCGACCACAGGGAGGACATGTAGACTCTGCAAAGAAGGCACCCCAGCCGAGGATCTAACCGGAGAACCTCTTGTTGTGAGGTGACAACGCTAACCAGGTGTGGTCTACTGAAACTATTTTAGTCAAAATGATAACATACAAATCAGCTATGGGACGCTTAGTTAGGATGCCATTCCATTCCACCTGTGCCTTTAGAAAGCACTGCCGCCCTCTTCTTGAGCAACAGATGCTAAATGTGGAGGCTTGAAGACAACATAAATTACATCCTTCTGGGCAGGTTACATGGGAAAAATGTCCCAAAGCTTCTCATACATGTTTCCCAAATACTGGTTAATTCACTTCTGGGGAGAAGGAAGGTAGTAGATTAATTCACAGAGACAGCTTAAGCCTAAGCTTCTCTACAAAGGTGGAATCATGAGCACTCACTGTTGGGAGATGAGACTCCAGAAGCAAGGTACCATGCACATGCATAAGGTATGGCATCTAATGGTGACAGCCCAAACTGAGGCCACAGTTATTAAACACTATCCTAGTAATGTAGTCTTCCATACCAACAGTATATCCCATGACATATCCAAAAGTGTGTGAGCTATCCCTGTGCACTTAACTAGCAATGAAGAAACAGTGCAAGTTTATTCTTGTAGGCAAGCCTTCTATCGTCCAAGACTAATTTCAGCTGACAAGCTTCACTGGGGGCTCAAAAGCTCACTCTGCCTAAGTTTCCTTAATGAGATTAAGCTCTGTACACTCCAATATATGAAAGATTAATGTGTACTAGGGTTTACCTTTCCTGATCTTTCTCACAGTATTCAATGACTGGCTTCAGCCTGATCCTTCATTAGCTGAGACAAAGTAAGTGGCACATTCTCTGCACTGGACACATTCAAAGCAACCTTCGTTTTTTTTCTTTTTTTGTAAATCTCAAGTTTTTCATTCTTTCCCCTGTGGCTGAAGCAGTGGCACTTCTACAAACAATGCCCATGTACAGTGCAATGAAAGTATTTGCCCCCTTCCTGATTTCTTAAGTCTTTGCATGTTTGTCACGCTTAAATGTTTCAGATCAAACAAATTTAAATATTAGACAGACAATCCAAGTAAACACAAATGCAGTTTTTAAGTGAGATTTTATTTATAAAGGAAAAAAAGCTATCCAAACCTACATGGTTCTATGTGAAAAAGTAATTGCCCCCCCTTGTTAAATCATGAAGTAACTGTGGTTAATCACATTTTTGGGAATGCTGAGTTCAATTTCACTAGCCACACCCAGGCCTGATTACTGCTAGACCTGCTGAATCAAGAGATCACTTAAACAGAACCTGTCAGACAAAATGAAGTAGGCCAAAAGATCCCAAAAAGGAAGACATCATGTTGCGATCTAAAGAAATTCCGGAACAGATGAGAAACAAAGTAACTGACATATATCATAGGTTGGTACTAGGCTATCGACCCTAGGGCCTATAAAAGCCTAGCCATAACAATTCTCTGGATATTTCTTCCCACAATATTTACTTCCCTGGACCCTTGTCTAGAAAGGTGACTGACGTGATCCCCAGGGTGAATTTCCTATCTCCCATCCAATTGTCAAGGTTCCTTTTGAAGAGGGCCAAGGAGGCACTTTGCTTGACATGTATGGGCAGTCTATTCCAGAGTATGGGGAGTCTCTGGGTCAGGAACCTATCCCTCCAGCGTATTTTGTTCATTGTGATGACAAGGTTTAGATCCCTGGAGGGTGTGGCTCTGAGGAATTGGAATTTCTTTAAGTGGAGCATGTCCAACAGCTCAGGGTTAGATATGGCCTTGTATGTCAAGCAGAGATCGCCTCTGAGTAGACAATATGCCACACAGTATAGCTGGAGTTTTTTTAGACCGTCAGCATAGAGCATCTGCTTTAGGCCTGTGATTCTTTTAGTGAGGTATTTCTGCGGCCTTTCCAGCTGTTGCAGATGTCTTGTGAGGTACATACCAAATGGGGCGTCGTACTCTATAATGGGTCTAATGAGGGATGAGGACAGTGGGGACAATGACCTCTTTTTTTCTGGATGAAAAGTCCTTAGTGATGAGGTGTGCCACATAGAAGGATTTCCTGACTGTTGTGGCAATGTGGTTAACGAAGGTGAGACCACTGTCCACCTGTGTCCCTAAGTCTCTCATCACACTTTGTGTTTAGTGTACTGCCACCTATGTGGTAATTCATGGGTACATGGTTTTTCCCAAAGGGGATAACTATACATTTCTTGGCATTAAGCTTGAGCCCATGGCTCTGGCACCAAACATCCATTTCTGTAAGCACTTTTGTAGAATATCCACATAATTTGGGGATTCAATAATGGCTCCCAGTTTGCAGTCATCTGCGAACTTTGTTCGCCAGAGTCCCTTAGTGCTGGCCTGTACTTCAGAGAAGTAGATGGCCAAGCAAGAGCAGTCCCAGGATGGAACCCTATCAGTCTGGAAAAGGTTACAAAGCCATTTCTAAAGCTTTGGGACTCCAGCAAACCATTGTGAGAGCCATTATCCACAAATGGAGAAAACATAGAAGAGTGGTGAACCTTCCCAGGAGTGTCTGGCCTACAAAAATTACCCCAAGAGCGCAGTGACGACTCACCCAAGAGGTCACAAAAGAACCCAGAACAACATCTAGAGAACTGGAGGCCTCACTTACCTCAGTTAAGGTCAGTGTTCATGACTCAATGATAAGAAAGAGACTGGGCAAAAATGGCATGCATGGCAGAGTTCCATGGCAAAAACCACTGCTGACCAAAAAGAACATAAAGGCTCGTATCTCTTCAATTTACTAAGATATATTTTTTTTGTGGAAGACTTCTGAGAGGCAGAAATAATTTATTGATCTGAGGAGGACAGCCTGGACTTTCATAGAATCACTGGAAGTGCAGAAACCAAGCGGTTAGTCTCAGGAATTGGAGATTGGGAATCTGATGTTCCAAAAGATGGGAAATTAGATCCTGCCTGGCATCCAGTATCCATGCAGAATATTTGCTGTGAGACCACAGGAAGGGGAACCATACCTGATGAGGCCAGTAAGGAGCAATGAGGATTAGACTGGTCTTCAACCTGCTGGCTTTCTGTAAGACTTTGGATATCAAGGGAATTGGAGGATAAACATACAGGAGACCCAGGGCCAATCATGGACTAGAGCTTCGCTGGGGGACTCCCCCAAGGGGGGAGCAGAGCGAAATACTTGTCGGACTTGTTGTTACAGGGGACAGGCAAAGAGTTTGCAGTAAGGCTGGCCCCAATGGCCGAATATTTGATTCGCTACTGATTGGTTCAGGGACCACTTGTGTGGACTTATGATCGATCTGCTCAGTCTGTCCGCCAGAATACTGGACTCTCCCAGAATGTGCATTGCAATGAGAAAGTGGTTTTAAGATATCACCCATTCCCAAACCCTCATGGCCTCCTTGACCAATGGGGTATGATCAGATTCCCCCGTTTATTAATGTACCAAGCCAAACCACCAACATACTATCTGTAAGTATTGCAATTGCTCCCAGAGGAAGGCAGTCCTGAAAGGCTTGCAATGTCAGAATGATCACCCTCATCTCCAGTACATTTATGTGCAACTTAGTCTCTGTTGTGGACCACATGCCTTGGACCATCTTTCCCTAGAAATGCCCTCACCACTCCAACAGGGAAGCGTTCATGGCCACTATGGCTATAGGTGGAGGAAGGGTGAAGGGTCTGTCGACATGGAGGTCATCTGTAAGCATTCACCACTGTAGATGCTTGCAAATCAGAGTTAGCCTGACTGGGGTTGACAACAGATGGAGCAGAATAGATCACTGGACCGCTAAGGTCCACTGGCGAACTCATATGAAGAACCTGGCTAGCAGGACTAGAAAAATAGCAACTGACATGGACTCTAGCACCATGAGGACAAACCAAGCTGGTGGTGTTGAGGTGTCCAGGAACAGATGAACTTGCTATCTCAAAGATCTTATTCGCTGTGGAGGTAGGGTAGCTATCTGTGTAGTTGTGTTCAATTGCATTCCTATAAACTATTTGTCCTGTATGGGAGACACTGATTTTGCCAGATTCACTGCAATTCCCAGGCAACTGAAATGCTGTAGCATGAACTGAATGGCTTGAAGTAGTTGATGTCTTGTAGGTGCCATTAGGAGCCAATCATCTAAGTATGGAAACACCTGGAATCCTTGCAGACGGAGGTGGGCTGCAAGCACTGCCATGCATTTGGTGAACAACTAGGGGGCAGTGGTGAGACCAAAGGGCAATGCTCTTAAGTAGTATTGATTGTCTCCCAACCGAAGTGCAGATGTCTCCTGGATCACCTGTCTATTTTGATACAATAGTACATGTCCTGAAAATCTATTCAGCACATCCAATCATCCTTGTGCAGAAGCTGCAGAATAGACTGTATCATAACCATGTGGAACTTCCACTTCTTTACAAACAAATTCAGACTGTTCAGGTCCAAGACTGGTTGAAGGCCCCCTGTTTTCTTTGGCACCAAAAAGAAGCATAAGTTTTGCATCCTTGTTGTTCGGTCAGGACCTCCTGGATGACTCTCTTCTAGAAGTTTTTTTTTTTGTTTGTTTGTTTTTTTTTAATATAAAAGGAAAGAGTAGACCAGTTACAGAGAAAGGTGGAAGGCTGGAAACAACCCTAATGCCAGCAACAACTTTAAAAATAAACTACCTAAAAAGGGAGGAGAGGTATAAAGGCTAAAACTGACAAGAATATAACCAACAGTACTAAGAAAGAGAAAGTAATAACTCTCTAGAGTCAGAAGAAAATGAAAGAAACACTTACCTGAGCAGAGGCTGCGGAATCGTGTCTGCGGGAAGGCGGCTAACGTAATCGGAGGGGTTGGAGAAGGAGTGGGGCATTATGAGAGAGGGAGGAGTTTGAGACTCAGATTGTATGTTTGGAAAAAATGGCCAAGTCGGATCAGAGGTCAGATCTGTGGCCCAGTGGTGATGCACAATGAGAGGAACAACATCTAAATCATGGCTTTGCAACAAAATATGACTGAGAAAGAGTGAAATTTTGCTGACTTTGTTAAATTTGTGAGGAGCGTAAAGCATATACCCACTTTACATCATTTATGCTTAGAAAGGCACTAAACAGAAAAAAGAAATAACTGCAAGCAAAACAGTTTCTCTTCTTATTAGAATTTGTGTAAAACATTTCAAGATATAAACATGTTATATTGTAAAACAATTTTGAATAGCATAGAGTCCGGTGTATTTTAAATAAGGAGGGGGACTTTTCAGTGACTATTATATGTGTTACCAAGATATTAAAGTAACAAAGTATTTTTTTAGTTATAAGAAATATATACTTCTCAGTTTAACAGGAGAATTGCTGAACAAAAGCACGTTTAACGAAATATGCTGTGATAGTGGGATGCTGGGTGGGAGTGGAGTATAAAAGTGCATTGTAAAATTAAGGTAATAGTTTTGTTGTTTTTATAAGCATGGATTTCAAGATTAATGTTCTCAGCTTAAGCTATAACAAGTGTTTTTTTAAGCAAATGGGCTTGTAAAATAAGACACAATGATGAAAGCAAACAAAATACTAAGTTTATTGCTTCTGCAGATACATTTTCCACTAGAAAATTCTTCTCAGTGAGAGACAAGAAGTCGGCAGCTGAAGGCAGTTGGCCAAGAGAAGTCTGTGCATTGGGTAGGAGCAAATTACAATGAAAAACGTGGAAATTGTGGGAACAATACATGCAGAGGATGAAAAAGGTTTAAAAGAAGGCAGAATTTGAATGAGCTATCTAATGTTTGAATGACAATGAATGTATAGGTTATAAGTAATGTATAATGTTTGCAACTACAATTGTGTTACCGTGGTTTGCAATGTATAATGTTGGCAAATAGAATTGTGTCAGGATGGTTTGTCTTTCATTTATATAAAGGTAAAATTGCCTATGTCGTATGTGATTATTAAAGATGTTTCTTGTTAAAAAAGGAAGTCTGTACATTCTGCTCCGAGTGAAATTTAAAGAAATTCCTTCATGCATCTGCAAGGATATTAGTTCTTTTCTTCCCTCATTGCGGACTAGTTTTACATGGAGACAAGTTGTCTGAAGGTACAAGCAATTCATAGGTTCACAGGTGTTTACTATGCTACCAATCACAAGGGCCTTTTTAAGCCTAGCCATGCATCCCAAATCTCTGACAAGTTCTGGTACCCTTAATAACTGTAAGCAGGGGTTTGGGAGATGTAACATTTACAAGTAGGGGTCTGGGAGATGAACAATTTACAGGCTGCCTGTGTCAATTAGAGACACAGGTGCAAAACCAGGGATGAATTTCCTGTTCCCCATCTAATTGTCCAAGTTACACTTGATTTTGGTTACGGAGGAACTCTGCTTCACATGGATTGGGAGCCTGTTCCAGAGATGGGGTAGTCTCTGGGATACATACCTGTCTCTCTAGTAGATCCTATTTATATCACAGGCAAGGTTAAAGTCTTTAGAATGGGTAATTCCGGTGCTGTTTGGTTTGTAGATATGCAGGAGGTCCAGAGTGGGGTCTGACAATGCCCTGTATGCAGGCACAGTGCTCCTCTCAACATCCTGTAGAAGACAGAGAAAGGGCCTTGTGGTGCTCTGCATAGGAATTCTGAGAACTATTTGCTGAGGGAAATGCAAAATTTGAAGGTACAATGGAAAGTAGATCAGTGAAAAACAAAAGTGTGATATTATGGGAAGTTAGTAAGAGACGGTAACCTCCCAGCAGCCTTGACAATTTAATCCATTTAATAAAATAGTGCATGGTTCAGTTTTAGTTAAAGACAGCCAGTACACATTTTCTTACAGCTGAAAGCTAATGATGTCTGAAAGCATACTACTTGTTTTTCACATGTGGAAGGGTAACAGAGATAAAGAAAAGAAATGACAGCAATTGGTGTAAGTGGGAACACAGGCTATAACATACCCTTTAGCATGGGTAACCTTATTATTAGATTAGGTAATGCCTGTGTATGCAACGGTCGATTTGGGACAACTGTTCTATCTGGAGGTTAAATACAATTTGTTGAAAATGTACATAGTTTTGTGTGCCTGTTCTAAGTTAACATTGGATGGGGTGTTCTGAAAATGTATTTACTTTTTGTCTGAGGGTAAGAGGCTGCTAGCCTACAGAGACTTACCCAGTCAACAGACAAACAAAATAAAATAAAAATTTTCATTAAAGCAAATAGTTTTGAAAAATGTGACATAGGTTCAACAATGGTATAAAAGATCAGCTTGCCAAAAAATTAGTTTGCACACAAGACAAAAGTTGGAAATACATGTACAAAACTCTTGATACATAATAAGGGGCGAACAGTTGCTTTTTATCATAATGGCTACTCCATCCATATTATCTTGGAACATAAATGGCCTTAAAAAGTTATAGACTAAAAGGAAAGAGTAGTGAACTGCATTAAGAAATACAGTCTGCAAATAGCAATGCTGCAGGAAACACATTTGGAAAGAAATGAGCATGTGAATTTGACAAATAAAGGATTTTGGGAGGGATAGCAAGCAAATATCTGGGGCAAAGAAAAGTTGAATAATAATACTGATTGTTATGTGGTCTCCAATCATGACAGAAGAGGGGGAAATGGCAATAATGGTATAGTTGAGGTAGTAAGGGAAGAGGATTATACGGGCATATATTCATATTCCACCAAAACAGTTATTATGCAGCTTCAGAAAACTTTAAAATAAATAATCAACTTTCAGCAGGGAATATTACTTACAGGTGGGGACTGGAACCTGAATTGCAATAGTGAAGATGTATCAGGGGACCAAGAATGGAAATTATAACATTTTAGGAATTTGTCCCTCCATTATTTTGGCTTTATCCCTGGTTCTTGAGCTAAGACGTTAAAAGCTACAGTGCACAGGAAATCAGACCACATGATACACACACCGGATTCTGACAAAGGCTAAAGGGGTAACCTTTTGAAATTCTTTAGTGCGAGTCTCAGAACAGTGAGACTGAAGGACAGAAAGTTCTCAGAATATTCCCTTTTTCTCAGAGGTATGGCAGTGGGGAGTTGCCCCACATATACACAGACACTGTGGGTGCAGAGAGGTTTGCCCCGCCATTCAAAAACCATTTTAAAGGATAAAAACAGTATTCAACATTTACTATTCAGTGGTTCTGCTCTTTTTCACCATTTTGAGGCTCTGTATTGCAGGTCTTGATATTTTAGTAGTGAGACAGCCAAAGGTGCCAATACTGTAAAGATGCACACATTTTCACCTCTGGTAAATAATTATATACTGTATAAAACATTAATGACAAACATTTATATCTATCCTTACAAACACATGCACACAAGATAAGGCTAGGAATACAATCACCATAACTACTGTCCTTATAAATACAGACCTACGTGTGTAAATGAGGAGAATATATTCTACATCTGAGACTGCAGTATCCTGCAGTAGTTACTCTTCTCAGAAATGAAGTGATCCCAAGGTGTATACAAAAGTAGGAAGCGTGTTGCAAGGGTCAGAAGCCCCCCAACACACACACACACACACACACACACACACACACACACACACACACACACACACACACATACACACACAAAATGGGAAATGCACAGGATAAAGCCCACTTTCAAAATTGCTCGAAAAGTAAAAAAAAAAATTCAGAATTTGCGCAGTCACTTAACACACTTTAGCAAAACAGGTTTATTTTCCACAGTTTCTACACACCTGATTAACTGAAGCAAATTTTTCAGCAATTTTACAACCACAGTGTCTGCTTGAACTTATCCTTCAAAATATGCCATGTGAGGTCTAGTACTGGTGAATGCCTCACCATCTGCATAGCATACTCACATGGCATACCTAATGTAGTGTTATATAAAATAGCATGTCTTTTTGCAGGGTGTTCTGACCACCTGCACCTCCCAGTGTAAATGCTCTACACCCATACTGTCCGATCTCTAAACACTGAACCTCTGAAAGTCAGCAATTCAAAGAAAATAGAGTAAACAAAGTTATGCAATTACCTCAATGCCAGATCTGCTCTGGCAGTTTTATTTTTATCACCTCAGGAGCCAAGACCTGCAGTACTGACCCAAGCACCATAAACTTTTATTTACCTATTTTCATTTATTAAATTGATGGGTAGACTAGTTCTAAGACCCTTTTCAATCATTGCATGGGCCAAAGAGGCAAGACATTACACACAATGTACAGAAGGTCATCATATGCACATACAATAGGTTTCACACATTATAAATACCAAAAAAAATTACAAAAAAATGAATCCTAATTGCTGTATTACTTTACAAAAGGAGTCACATGGCATTAATACACACAAATACTGAAAACATTTATAAAAATTAAGCCCAGCGGCATGAAGTATACTTGATCATGTTCCAGAACACAACAGCAGTCACTGATAAAAGTTGATTCTTGCCTCAGCAAAGCGAAGAACATCTGCCTAAACAGCTGAATAACTGTGAAAAGAAAGACATTAGGGAATGACAGTAGGCAATAATCAGTCTGAGCTGATATAAGAAATGTCAATTTAGCCTGGATAAATTAGCCTTTGCATTTATCTGATGAGATTCTACAGGTACCTTATCCCCTTCCTTTTACCCATAATGTTCAGCACCTAAGGACTCTTTTAACAGAATACAGATGATAGCAAAGGAAGAGCATGAAACCTCTGTCTAAGAAGCTGGCCCTTACCAAGAAGGTACTGGTCAGGAGGAAAGGAGGGTGGAAATGGTGATGTTATATGAAATTACAAAACTACATGTGTGATTACAGCAGATATGTAACTTTGTCTTTGAGGTGATACAGGTGAAACTTTAAGCGTCACAGATAAAAGTACCAAGCTAGAACTCTTCAGTGGTGACAATAGAGGACCTCAAGCAGAAGACAATATCTGTCTTGAAGTGCCCTGTAAAAATTATTTAGAATACAGAAGGATACTAGGGTAATGGCCATGGGGCATTTTTAAACCTAGCCAAGCAGAATGCCCAAGTACTACTTGCTCCCTTTTTATAGACAGGAAATAGTCAGTTTACATTTCTGTAGCATACCAGCATCCTTTGTCCTAAAGAGGGTGTCTCCCCAAGGATAAATTTGCAGTTGTCCATCCAATTATCCAGATTGTGTTTTGAATTGAGTCAGTTGTCCATCCAATTACTCAGACTGTGTTTTGAATTGAGTCAGTTAAGTACTTTGTTTTACATGGATGGGAAGCCTGTTCTAGAGCCTCTGTGACATGTATCTGTCACTTCAGCATATCCCATTTAGATTGCTGAAAAAGTTAAAATCCTTAGGGCAGATGTTTCTGATACTACTGTTTTTGCAGACATGGAGCCGGTTCATCAGTACAGGGTCTATGAAGACCTTAAAGACTAGGCAGATGTCACCGGGTCTATATTATAAGACCAAAAGTGCATATGTGCGACTACGTAAAAGTCGACACATGATGCACGAAACCTAAAAATAGTGAATGGCCGCATAAGCGAATTTTTCCCTAAGGAAAAAACTTACACGGCCATTCGCTAAAAAAATAATAATTTAACACCATAAACAGGTGGGGGCTTTGCCCCCCCCACCCCCTAAATGTGGGGGCCTCTGCCCCCACACCCCCCAAACTAAATATACCAACTCCGAGATCGCACTACAGGGAAGGAAAGGGCAACTCCATGAAATTGGACAAATCTTATTGCCTTACGACATATTCATCGAATCGCTTAAATGCGATTCGATGAATATCTGTCGCTGTTTCCATATTCATTCAGAATCATTTTCGTGCTTCTAATATAGACCCAATGTCACCTCTTAGAAGTCTACAGGAAACTGAGAACAGGGAGAATGATATAAAGCAGTCACCATAAGTCATGTGTTAGACTCCCTAGATTCTTCTGGTAAGGAATTTCTGTGGACATCCGAGTTGATGCAGGTTCCTTTGCAGATACATACTAAAAGGGATCATTATACTTGATGACCAGTCTAATAAGAGACACGTACAGAGGGCACTAGCCTCCCTGGACTTGGATGGAATGCCCTTACTTATAAGTTGTGCTACATAAAATTACTTCCAAAATGTGGTGAGCATGCTTTGGTTAAAGGCCAGATCATTATCCACATAGGTCCTCAGATACCCAACTACTGTTTCTCCCTTGAGATGTGTGTTGTCCAAGTTGTGGTTTATGGGGGTGGATGATTTACCAAAGGAGATGATTATGCACATTTCTGTATTTAGTATGAGCCCATGGTTATTGCACCAAATGTTTGTGTGAGATGCTCCTAGAGGACGTTTTTGTCTTCAGGGGATTCAATGAGTGCCCTGAGCTTACAATCATCTTCAGACTTAGTCAACCACAGCCCATTTCTACTGGTCTAGACATCTGAAAGGTAGATGCTGAACAGAAGCAGTTCCAGTGCTGATCCCTGGGGGGCCTAAACTTGTGGCCAGCCTTTTAGTGAAGGTGTAGTGGCCTATTCTTATCTCTTGCATCCACTTGCTACCCAGTGGGAGGCATATGGGTTTATTTATATGTTTTGTGATTTTTGTTTAACAATAACTGAGTGGAGAATAGTACTGAATGCCTTGGTCAAGTCCAAATAGGCCATATGAACTGATATGCCCTCATCCATGGTCTATGTGAATTTCTCAAAGAAGTTAATCAGGTTCAGCAGGCATGACCTTCACATGAATACTCAACCTGACTAGGCCAGTGTTTGTAGATTAAGTATTTGCATATAACTTCCATGACAATTCTTTCCATGTCTTTACAGATTAGATTGGTAGGACTAATGGGTCTATAGTTACCATGGTCAGTAGAGGGGCCACCCTTGTGTAGTGGGATAGCAGTTACCATCTTCCATTCCTTGGACACAAACCCAGTTTCAAGGTTATTAAATATGTTCATTAGAGGGACAGACAAGTCCTCTTTCAAGCCATTTAGAAAGCACACTGGTATGTTATTAGGACTTAAAGATGCTGTGTTCTTTGCCTTGGAGAGGACCTATTGGACCTGTTCTTTGGTGATGCCAGGGGGAAGTATGGATTATGGTATCTCTGTAGTGGTGATGGGTTGGGGGGGGCAGGATGGTGGACTGAATTTATCCACCATTATATTTGCAATGAGATCTTGTGTGGTAAACATGGTGTCACTTATCAGTTTGGCACACTGCTGCATTATTACCTTGCAGCTGCCTAACATAGTTAAGAATGCCTTACTGTTGGCTTTAGCATGGGAGGCTATATTAAACTTGTATTTGGCTTTAGTGGTTCTGACTAGTCTGCTTATCAGCTTAAGGTTTATGATTGTGTTTTTGATACATTTATCATGTTTAGACATGACCTTTTTCCTGTTGCTGTACTGCTTGTTTATGACTGGGGTCCACCAAGGTGGTTAATTTTTGAAGATTTTGTTGGGCTTATTTTGAGTGAGAACAGCCACCTCTATACAGCAGTCAAAGTGATGGTAGAATGCCTGGGAGAAGGATTCTGCAGAGGCAGCTAAATTATTTTGGTTTTAGATTACAAATGTTGTCAATGTTTCACTCAACAGCAGATAGTTGGGTTTAGAACAATTTTTGAACATTCTAGGGTTTGCAGAGGGTACCCAGTTCCAGTATAATTTCAAAAGATACTATTTTGTAATCTGACCTTACTAGACATGATATACACAAGGGTGGGGGAAGGCGCAGTGGCTCCCCACATTTGCGAGATCAAGTTGAGGATATTGTTTCCCCTTGTGGAAGTTTTAATTAGCTGTTCCAGGACATTCATGTTAACGAAGTCCAGGAATTTTTAGGCCTGCCTATTTAAGGATGTGCATGTTTCCCAGTTTAGCAGTGGATACTTGAAGTCTCCCTGAATTACCATGTCAGGTCCTATACTTAGCTACTCAAGTTTATTTAGGTATCTTGTGTCAGTGTCCTGGATCATGAATGGGGATCTATAGCTAGCAATGATATAAGGGTTTTTGCCTACGGTGGTTTGGTTGCAGAGAATTTGTAGTTCATCACGCTGGCTTACCAGTCTGGAAGCGTACTTACTTTTGATAAAGGTTAAGACACCTCCACTTTGTTTCCCTTTCTGAGTTGGACCTGGTCTAAAGGTGTAGATGGTGTTACAGCCCTGCACTCCTGTGCTGTTTTTTGCTGCTTTAAACCATATATCAGATGTCTATGTTCTCCAGTGTGAGGAGGGCTTGTAGGGAGAAGAGTTTCTAGTCCAAACTTCTGGCTTTTAGCAGTAGTATCTTCATTTTGGTTTGAGAAGGTTTGGCTACATAGCTAAGTTTAGTAAGCTCACATTGCCTAAAAAGGTCATTATGGGGGGTAGATAAAGCTCACATTGCCTAAAAGGGTCATTATGGGGGTAGATAAAGTGTTTGCCATTATTTCAAAATTTGGCCAAGCAGTGCTGCACCTGTCTACCATGTCCTCCCAAGCTGAAAGATACCGCACCTCTTAGAATGACATCAGTAACTAAGTCAATTATTTTCTGCTGATCCTTGATGAGGCTAAAATATTGCTCAGTGCTAAACTCATACCTGCCACAGACACACAAGGGAGGTCTGTCACTCTCTCTGTTCATATAGTCCAGAGAAGTACGTCTCAGATAATTTTCCAACACGTTCTATGACCAAGTCATACTAGTATCTGTCATGTAATGACTTGAGGGCAAGGGTAACCTGACAAGCAGCTGCCATTCTTTCCTTACATAACATGGTGAGGGGTACGTCTGTGTATCTGACTAGGGAGTTACCCAGGACTAGTATATTTCATGTAGGGGTTGCCTGCCCAATGGGCTTTGTTCCTGCTGTTGGTGACTCTTGCTCTTATGTGTGTTGGAGAGTTTTGTAATGTTATTTCTATGTGTTGTGAGGTGATGCTGATGGGGCATATTGCTGTGTTGCATTTAGAAGGTCTTTGCGCTTTAGGTAGGTTTGAACTTAATACCTCAGCAAGAGCTTTAGTGTGAGAATTGCACAAGTTTAATAGTGATGTATGAATTGGCTTACTGCTGAAGACCTTATTTCTAGTACTGTATGTGTAACAGGTATTTGCCTCCAGTGATAATAGATACAGACAGCTCTCATATTGTGTGTTATGCTGTTCTAGTCGCAGCTGCTCATTAGTCAACATTAGGCAATTCTCACATCATCTCAATATAACCACTTTGATTGGGTTGGTTATAGGAACTGTGAGGAAGTGCTGATCCATGGCTTAATCATAATAGTATGACCAATATGGTTTACATTAGTCTGGCTAGGGAACTGGGTGAAGCAGTTGACCACTGAAGGCAGAAGCAGAGGAACTGAAGGTAGACATTTGGAATGGAGCTGTGAGGGGACTGATTCCTAAACTGAAATACTTAGAATCCCAGAGTTTCGAGGGACTTATACCAGCAAACAATTAAGTTGATTGCCATGGTCTAGGGACAGTGTCTTTTTATGGAAAAAGCTCTTGCGCAGACAACATACTATACAGCAAGCCCAAAGGCTGCAATGAGCTAAGCACAGTTCGCTGCAGTTTGTTTCCCTCCCTTTTTTGTTGAAAAAGCTTATAGCAGCAATTGCTTCAGTTCAGGTAATCTTTCAGGACTTGCAGCTCACCACAGAGTTCTGGGTCTTGATTCAAAGACCTTGAACAAGCACAGTTTAAAGCAAGTAATACTAAGGTGTTTAATAAGATAACCAATCAGAAACACAAAAGGGCTACCGAGTCTCCCAATCTGCAGACATGATCATTTAAAAATCCTGAGAGGCTTATAAAAGGATCTGAAAGCTGAAAAAAACTCTTGAGATTGCAGAACACCTACTATAATGAAACAAAGTCAATTAAATGCCTGGGGACTGTTTTAACAGGGAGACAAAACTTACTAGACATCTTAACAGTCTTGCAACAGGATCTGAAAGCTAAATTTCTTCGTATTTACAGCTCAGCTACTATTTTGAAACAAATGTTAACCGAAATGCCTGGGACTTGTTTTAACAAGGAAACAGAAGTAACTGAAATGCATGAAATTTATTTTACAGAAAAACAAAAGTAATTAAAATTCTATGAGGTTGTGTTGCAAGAAGACAAAGTAAATAGAAACTAGAATGTCAGGGGGTGTTTGTAACAGGGTTTGTTTGGTAAGACACAAACTAGGCACTGCTTCTTACAGACAGTGTTGCAGTACAGTACAATACAAGAGACAAATGATTTAAAACTTCTATGCAGGCAATATAAAACAGCAAATTAACACAACTGATAAGATATGAGCAGAGCCAGATCATGGTCAAATAGGGCCTTAAGCTGGATAATGAATCGGGGCCCCCCACACATACACAGCAGCTCCCAAAAGCCCCAATGCACACAAGGCAGCCCCCCCCCCCCCACAGCAGCCCACCCATCGCCCCACAGCCATTCCAGTGTCCCATTAATTGGCTATTTCTCCCCAGTTACCAAAAACACTGTTAAAACGTCAGTGTACATACTATTTTCTTCTTCACTTCTACGATTACAGATATTTGGATTTAATTTAAAAAAAACTTTTATTTAAAATGTCATACCACAAACACTGATAGACATTTGCTAGACACAAAAAAAAAAAAAACAAAAAAAAAAAAAACAATCTCACAATGAAAACAGAATTAGCATTAACAGTAAACTTCTCTGCCCTTGAAACTCACATTCATTGAAATGGCACTGAAACCCACATCAACAAAAATGCATCTGGCCAGTGGCAAATTAAATTTGCCTTTGGGCTGTTTTCAAACCATAAGGCCCTTGCACTCATTCATGTGTTCTTTGAGTCACCTTCCTGACTGTATTAAATTACATTCCTTGCATAACACAGCACCACTTGTTAGTGTGTGTTTTAACTTTGTAGTTTTAAACATTTTTCCAGTAAGTAATGAAACAAAACATATGAACCAATAATGACAAAACTAACATTTCAACCATGAAATGCCAGTAAGCATTTGTCATTACAATCCAACAGTATCATCGTCAATATGCACAATCTCTGCAGAAGTAAAAGTCATCTGATTAATTCCACATTAAACAGATCAATAACCAATGAAAAGGTTGCTGCGAGTAAACAACTTCATATTTCAGTGTTTCATCTACAAATTCAGTGCCTGCTGCACTTGAAGAATTAACTGCCACTGATGATCAAAAAAAATATTATAATCAAAATATACATTAACAAAAATGGTAAACTGGTAATATTGCAATAGGGAATGGATGGCAAACCAAGTTACTAGGCACCTCAGCCAAAGAAGGACACACTCAGGACTGCAGCACCTCCACCCCCCCTTAAAGTACAACACAGTATCAACAATCCATCCACATGGTGAGGGAGCAGAACCCAAAGCCTTGAACATCAAAACTAACTATGCTACCTCTTCTGCTACTAATACTGCTCTCAAATTTTATAGCACAGTGATGACCATTTCCTAAACAAAACAGCTGCACAGTGAAAACAGACTTGGCATGAGAAGCAGTAAATTTATCTTCTCTTGAAGCTCACAATTCCTTGAAAATGCACTGAAGCTCGCAATTCATTGAAAATGCACTGAAAAACAGTTCCTTGAAAATGAACTGAGGTAGCTGATGTCATACCTCTCAACTATCAAGATTCCTGCAGAATGTCCAAATTTTTGCCTCATATTTTTGGTTTTCTCCACTTAAAATGCATTTTTCAGCAAACGACAAATTACTGAAGTCACTAAATAATGACATACATTTGAGTTTCAGATTTCATATCCTTCAGAAAATGTAAGCAAACGCAAAAATTTATTCTAAAAACATTTAAGTTAATAAGAACAATATTTTAAATATGTCCCTATTTTTAGATCTTCGTCCGCCCATTATTTAAGGCTTTGTCCAGATTTCTTGTGTTAAGAAGTTGACAGGTATAAGTGGTGTAGAGGATTCAGGCTCTTGTCTTCTGTAATCAAGGTACAGGGTTTGAACCTGGGTAAATTAACTACCTTGCCATTCCTACTTAGGGCATCACACAGACACGCACACCATGATAAATGAGCAGTTTTCTGATGCATTTGTTGCTCCAAGGTTAGAGCACCAGGAACATTTAAATTCTGCATGCGTGGAAAAGAACAAGCAAGCAACAGTAGGCATGCATGTGTTGGTGCATAGAGAGGTGTAAATCTGCCACCCAGGTGGCATTTTTAAAGAAAAATGCCATTAAAGAAGACATTTTTTTTCTTACTAAAAAAGATGTGACAGCTACCCTGGCCAGCGGGCCCCTTCCCAGCCAGCGGGGGCTGCTGGATCTGGCTCTGGATACGAGACTAATTGAAACAGAACCCTTTGATGAGAACCACATCACTGCCTCTGCTTTACTAAACTTCAAGACTTTAGGCACCTAGCCAATGATATATTGTTAAAAAACAGATCTTTACTATAACTGTCACCAGATTAGGTCAAATCTCATCTACCAACTCCTGGATATGCTTTTTAAACCCATCTAAAACTGGACAGCCCTAGAAAAATGTGACTTCCTGATACCATCCTTCCTACATGTCCAAGATGGTGGGGAAACATGACAAAACATTTGATTTAGTCTAACAGGGTTATAAAAGTATTTAAACATGCACTGATATAAAAAAATAATAAATACATTCCTAGATCTAGATGCAAATCTGGGGAGTATGCATAGCTTTAATCATGTATCTTTGCATATCTATATGCCACACACCCTATTTCACTGAAAAATGTCCTCTTTGCTCTCTTTAATATCCTATTATCCCTGATTTATTCCATTCCTTTGTGTCACCTCTGTTCTAAAATATATTAATCATGCACTCTGTAATGACCAATCCTCTTTTTACTTAGTAAATCCTAGTTTAACTGACTTTGTTAGCTTAAAAAATATATATTTGTTACTCTATTTTTCTCCACATTATTCTTTAAAGTAGACCCCTGGTATTACATTTTTTTTTAATTAAAAAATGCTCATCATAGTATGTCAGGTTTTTAACATTTTTTTCCCATCCCTTGCATATCTAAACATATTCATGCAATATTTATGGAGAGATTATCTTCTAGCCACTGGTTCCTTTAAGCATCAATCTGACAACTCCTAATATGTTTTCAGATTATTTGTGTGTGTCCCCTACTCAGTTTTTTAACTTGAAATTGTTCAGTCAATTCCTCCTAATTTATTAAGTATCATCCATTTCTATATGGCAACATAATATTATTTATAAGACCAGTGAACTTGCAAAGCCTGATAGTTTTAAAATACAGTTTAATATCTTGTACCTCCAGGATTCATTGTGCTGTTATTTACTACTGACAACACACCCCTTAGAGTTGAGCCAGTAGTCAGGGACTTAGGGACACAAATAGATAGTAATCTAGCCTTTGATTATCATGTGTCTACATTGGTGAGGAAATCATTCTATGCTGTGCAACTGATAAACAAAGGTATGGCATCCAAGTCCAAGGAAGTCATTGTTCCACTGTATTCGGCATTCATCAGACCTATCATTGAGTACAATGCCCCTTCTGGTATGTACCTAACAAGGCATATCCAACAACTGGAACGTCCACAGAGGTTCCTCACTAAAAGATTAGAGGGAGTAATATGTCCTATGCAGACCACCTCAAGGCACTATCCTCATATTCTGTCTCCTACAGGCTTTTGAGGGGAGATCTATGCTTGGCATACAGGGCATTATCAGATCCCACACTGATGGACCTCCTGCATATCCACAAAACAAACAGTACCATAATTACCCGTAATAAGGACTTAAACCTTGCCTGTGATATAAACTGGACCTGCTGGAGATAGGTATGTGTCCCAGAGACTACTCAGTCTATGGAACAGGCTCCCCCATCCACGTGAAGTAGAGTTCCTCCCTAACCCAATTCAAGTGCAACTTGGACAACTGGATGGAAACCAGAATTTTATCCCTGGTTCGGCACCTATATCTCTAATGCAAACAGATTTGGGATGCATGGCTAGGCTTAAAAAGGCTCTTGTGGTCGTTAGCCTAGTAAACACCTATGAACCTATCTTGGGAGTGTCATGATTCTGCAAATAACACAGCTGCTTATGGTCAAAAACAAAACACTGCACTACGAGTTGACAATTTTTTTAACAACATTTTATGTAATGCAAAGAACAAACAGAAAGGGTTTATTTTTATACCTTACAACTCATTTTTCTTAAAAAATGTAATAAAGGTTGTGGATTCTTCAATATGAATTTAACTCAGTCCACATAAAATATAAATTGGGTGTATACATCGAAATACTGTAACAAGTATTCCCCAGAACTGAAGAAATTAATGAAGAGCTCTAAAAGGTCAACTGATTGAGTGGCTAATGCTTTTGCAGCCACTCCTGGCATAAAGGAAGGGGTCGTCTTCATGGACACACTGTCTTTGTAGAAAATCGCATCTAGAGACTGGCATACAAGGCCCAAAGTTCTGATATCCTTCTAGATGAGGTTAGAGTAACTAGAAAGAATTCACTCAATGTAAGATAAATATTTTAGTTCTACATAATAAGCTAGAGGAAAAAGGAAGAATTTATCCAAAACAAATGTCCCAAAGGTGGAAATGAAGACTTGGATGGTAGACAAAGCAAGAATGTACCATTCATACACACTTTAAGAGAAGTGAGAGAAATGAATTTGTATCTTGATGAAAATCTGATGTGGCTGTAAGGTCTACTTTGATGGAACAAATGCTGAGGCTTGAATCAAATAACTGCAACAGATACTCAAGAATGTTACAAACAGGGTTTATAAAACTGTCCAACTCTTGGTTATGACTAAAGAAGACATGTCAGTCCAATTGTTTTGATACATTTTCCCAGTGTCAGGTCTCTGGGAAGAAGTGAGGACTTGGACCACCCAGCCTGGATATAAAGGGTCTGTAGCTATCAATGGAATTAGAGAAACCAAACAGTTAAAATGAGAGAGCAAACATTTTAGTGAGGCTTGAAAGACAAGTAAGAAAGGAGGTTCATAGGTTTATACTAGGCTATCTGCCCCAAGGCATTTATAAGCCTAGCCCAAAGTTTTGTGGCTTACGCCACCCCTTATGTTAAAAAAATACTGTGCCCATTAGTTTGTTGTGCCTCTGTCCAGCAGTGACACAGAGATGATTCCCGGGGTAAACCTACGATCTCCCATCCACCGGTCAAGATTTCTCTTGAACAGAGCCAGCGAGCTGCTCTGCCTCACATGGACTGGGATTTTATTCCACAGCATAGGGAGTCTCTGGGTGACAAATCTATCCCTCCAGCATGTCCTATTTATATCCGTGCTAAGGTTTAAGTTGCTTGCTCTAGTGGATCTGGTAGATTTGGATTTTTTTGAGGTGGAGCATGTCCATTAATTCCGGGTTGGACATGGCCTTGTATGACAGGCACAGGTCACCTCTGAGCAGGCAGTATGCGACTGAATAGAGCTGGAGTTTCTTCAGTCTGGCAGCATATGACAGATTTTGGAGTCCCTTTATCCTTTTGGGATAACTTCAGGAGGACAGGCTTGTCCAAGAGACAATGCTACAGCAGAGGGAAACACACTATCACTCTATGCCGGCACCAAAATGGGTCTATAAGAATGACCTTCACTTTGCAAGATTTGGCCTTCTTTAGACATTTGAGAAGAAAAAGAAATGAGGGAAAGGTACAAACGAGACCTAGAGGCAACTTTTGTACAAGTGGAACATCCTCCCAAGGAAGGAATATAAAAAAAGATGCTGCACATGAAGTAGGTCAGGCTTGTAAACAAGTTGTAGTAAATTTTTTCTCAGTGACAGAATACAGTCTGTACTACTGATTGACTGAAAGCCCACTCATGGGCATCAGATGTCTGCAACTGAACCAATCCACACAGAAAATGGTCTGACCCAAGATGTCAAAAGCAAAGCGAATAGAAATTGTAGCAAAGACTCATTCCCATACTCTCGTAACTTACTGACACGGAGTGGGTAAGAATGCATTCACCTGCTTGTTTACATCCATTATCACTGCCATACTGTCAGAGTAGATTGCTATCAATCCAAATGGAAAGGAGTTCTGAAATTACTGCAATGCAAAAAGAAAGGCTCTCTTTTCCATGATGACGATGATGTGCACACTGGCCTCCTGGTTCATCCAAGTGCCCTGGACAATCTGCTCCAAATAACATTCTTGAACCATAATGCAAAGGCATCTGTGGTTACGTGTTGACTATGGAACCAAAGATAGAAAACGTCTGCCAAGAGGGACAATCAACTCATAAATCTACTACGACAGACATTTCTTGTACTTCATGGAAATCTTGATGGAAGCTTCTAAAGAGGTGGTCTATCAACTTATGTCATTATAGGGTCTACTGAAGAATCCCCATGAGGTATCCTGCATATGGCAGCTGTGGACATGATGCATCTCAGTATTCAAAGGCACACAACCACAAAGTCTGCGCTTGATCAACAGAATCTTATCCAATGAAAGATAAACACAAATTACAATGTCTACAGTACAATCTATAAAAATGATGGACAACCTGGGCATCTTTGTGATGTTCACCATTATTCCCAAGAACTAGAAATGCCAGAGAAGCAAATAGGGACTACCAACAGCCAACCTTCCAGACAGGAAAATATCCTGGAACTTTATAGGCTAAGAGCTGCTGCATCTCAATCACCTGTGCATATCCAAGGCATGTAGGATGATCCTTTACCCCTTGTTCTGAGGGTTAGGAAAGAAAACAGACAACTGGTTATGGAAGAACTCAGTCTCCACTTTTGGCACAAAGAATGGTTTAATTCAAAAGCTAACCAAGTCCTTGTACAAGTTAAGAAATGACTCTCTGCACATGAGGGCCTGTACTTTGTGGTCCTTTTAGCTAGGTAAGGCAACTAACTACAGCAAATTTCCAGATTAGATATTTAAGGAAGGGACTGAGGCAGTGGGTTCAAAGGTACAATGTGTACGCTTTTCCAAGGCAAAATTCACTAAGAAGCAATGCCATTTTAGGTGGTCTAACATGTAGAACCTCCAATCCATTTAAGATACAGTTTAAAATGCTGTAGAGAGATGCAGTGAGCAGGCACACAGGCATGCAGGATGAAATGAATGAGGGATGTGCCTTTACAAAGGCATATGCTAGCATGAGCTGAGCAGGTCATTTAGATTTTATATATATATATATATATATATATATATATATATATATATATATATATAAATATATGCGTGTGTGTTCTAGTTGTTACATTGAAAGTGCGGTTCATCGGACCTACTTTAGCGAAAGTGCATTTTATCGAAAATGCACTTTTGCTAAAGAAAACCAAAAAAAAAATAAAAACATGCAATTTGCATGTAATTTTAATTGTACATCAATGTGTAGTGTTGATGTACAACTAAGCAAACTCTTGTTGAGATTGTGGTACAGTGGGGATAAGGGAATATTCCCTTTTCCCCTCTGTAGTGCAATCTCTGTGTGAGAATATTAAAGTAGGGAGGGTGTGGGGCGCACCGGGGGGCTTGCCCCCCTGCATAATCGTGTTTAGGTTGTTTTTTTTATTTAGTTTTTATTTTTATTTTTCCACGAAAGTGCATTTTCGATATAATGCACTTTCACGAAAGTCAGTTATCGGAAGTACAGTTCGATGAACCATACTGAATACTCTGGACCACTCACTTTCTCTACGCACAAAGATCTCATTAAACATAACGTCCTCTCACAACTAACGCTTTATTATAAATTTCTCACATACTTAGGTCTGTTGCTAAGATGGCCACAGCTAAAATTTTCTCCTGCCAAAAACAGGATTATGCTCTTCCTGTACTTACCTTCCATTCTTCCTACAATACAAAACATCTTCAAACCACTGTAAACATAATTTGCAGGTTTTCCCTATTAGCAAGCTACTATATTCATCATTGCCTTTTTCTACAGAAAACGAATTAGCTCCCAGTTACTGAAAGATCCGCCTTCTTACTCAACTCACTAATATTCAGAATTCTAAATAAAGGATAATCCCCTGAAAATAAAAAGGCTACTTCCCATCAAAGAACCAAGCTATTCCCCTAGAGCATTTCCCTGCATAGGCCACCCTTTAAAACAACATTTCATGAAAGGGCCTTTTCAAGGCTTGGGCCAGCGATAAGGAACAGTTTTTCCTCTGATCTTAGAGCCAAACATATTTTAAAACAACCCTTTCTAAGCAGCTTTTCACTGACACAGCATGGAAATGGTTCACTGATAACAGCTAGAAATTCTGCAATCTTCTCCTGTCTCTGACTTTTGTGTGCATGTCTGGTTTTACAGCATTATTACTGCATATTTGCAATTTTATTGTCTCAATGACCTTTCTCTGTACATCTATGAATTTAAAACATTTCACTGTATATAATTTTATATAAGAGTACCACGTAACTGTGTATGTATACGTTTTAAATTGTACGACTGTATGTTTTGCCTTTTTGGGCCCAGGTCGTAGCTGAAAAGGGTCTTCAGACAGTCCTACTTGCCTGGTTAACAAATAGGAAATGAAATAAATAAATAAATATATTACAGAATCACAGCCATTGGTGCTATAAGAGGGTCCTGATTCCTTCTATGGCACCAGAGGGAAAATTCTTCCATTTGGTTAAGTAGGATTTCCTTGTGGCAGGTTTTCCTGACCTTCGTAATGACAATCAGCATGTTCGCAATAAATTGGTGTGATACAGCAGTAGGGTTAGATCATCACAGAGCTGCAGGGTCTTGAGGTTGGGGTATATTAGGCCCCCCTTGACCTCAGTGAGGAGATCAAACAGTAAAGGAAGTACAGGGGAGGTTCACCCTGTACATCTGGGTGAAACTGAAAACCAGTGCTGTCTGGTCCAAAAGGATGTTATCAGGAGCATCCATGGTCACTTTTCCAAAGTTTTTGAATCACCCCAAGGAGAAGGAGACATCAGAGGGAGTGCATAGAGAAAGAAGCCTGTCATTTGACAAGACAAAATAAAAAAAAAAAAAAACTAAAAATTTGATAAGCCAAAGCTTATTTGGGTGGAGGTATGGTGCAGTATTTGACTGGCTATTTGCTTCTCAGAGTGGAAAAAGTTTAGTTAACTCACAGATGAGGTGCTCCAGAAATGAAGAAAAACATCCCTGTGTAGACTCCAATTGTGAGGACATGTATATGATCTTCTTAAATGGTCCAGCACCACAGCCAACATGCATAGGGGATAACATCACCCCATCCACATATGCGTACTCATGCAATTAATTGTTCCTACACCAAATAACTGCAGTGTTCTATGGTGTAAGTTGCAAAACCTTTTTTCCAAATGAGTTTGAAAGTTTTTAGTACCCAGAAAATGTCATCATTTTTGTCACATTTATAACTTTTTTTTTTGTTTTAGCTCAGCCCAGTATATGCCTTGTACCTTGAGGACTCCTGTAAGACCTTCCACACCACACCTGAAATACCTGTGGTTAGGGTTTGAGTATGAAATGGATATGTTATTTTTATGTCTATTGATGCTCATATTTAATATACAGCTAGCTTAAAGTACTTCAACAGTTGTATTTTTACTTTTCAGCTAAGAACAAGAAGTTTGACTTTGTTAGAGTTCTTCAGAGCTTAGCAAATAGATGGAAAATGCTCATGTACTCATTTAGCCTTGAAAGGAAGTTAGGTATTTTGTAGGAGATAAATCTACCGAAAGAGAAACGCATAAACCAAATCAAGAGTAAAACATGATAAGTATCCTCCCATATGCATACCTTGTTATATATTTACTCCTTTCAGCCTTGGAAACGTGTTTGTGTTTAATAACAAGTTGAGAAAGCTTTTAACTTTGTATGAATTGATCTTCTTTTTTCCAATTTTAAGATATAAAATGAGTTGCATCTGAGCTTAGACTTGAATTTCTCTGTCTAGAGATATTCCAGTATCACGACACTTTATCTTCAATAATGTGACTGCATCCAGAATCTTTGACTATCTGTCTTTGGAATAGCTGTATGACACTATCTGCTAATAAATATTCCTTTTCAAGTGTTTGGGTCCTATTTGACTGCTTTGTTTGAGCCACCATTTTAGCTCCTTCATGGTATAAGCTAGTACAGGGATCATCTCCTCCAGGGCCTGGGAATGTTGGCTGTGCTTATTAACTACCACAGGCACCTTCCCATGTGCATTCTTGCTACAATAGCCATTAAAACTGTGGAGACAATAAATAATAGTCTCCTTAAGATTTTCATACCTATGATCACAAATTTCTGTTTTAAAGTTTTGTGACAAGTATTCCATATGATCCTGGTGGAGGTAGGACTTCTGTCTGCTACAGTCCAGCAAAGAATTCTAGGACACCACTTTTTTGAGGGGGTGATAACTGATTTGGGAATAATGAAAAGAAAACAATGTTCTGGAAACACTCCATGGTGAACAGCAGAGTCTTCACCACCACTTCCTGGGAAAGTATCTAAATAAGGCAGTCATACAAGTAGTTATGTGAATGCTCTGACTACAGCCAGGTAACTATGTAAATACCCAAGATAAAGTAGCCAAAAAAAAGGGGGGGGGGATAGCCCAAGCCACCAGCCTCAAATATAAAAAAGCATCTGGGTGCATGTGAATAGTTACGTGAATGCAGGCATCACTGAGCTCGAGGTTAACTATTTGAGCTTGAAGAAAAAGTAGGGGCAAGAATGTTTCCAATGTTAACACTTTCAAGTTTAGTATCCTAAAATAGGTGATCAGTATTAACAGGCAGGCAGCGCAGTGGTAGTTAGTGTTGCCGCCTCAGAGCAAAGGGTTCTCTGGTTTGATTCTCAGCTGGGGTGCCTTCTGTCCAGAATCAGCATGTCTTCCCTGCATTCGTGTGAGTTTCCCCTGGGTACTCCAGTTTCCTCCCACATTCCAAAGACATGCATCTGGAGGGTTTCTCCATGGGCCTCCACTGAAAATGGGCTCTGTAACTGTCAGACTTTCTCAGTAAACCAATTTTTTTTTTTTTTTTTTTTTTTTTTTTAAATTAATTTAACAAGTCCAGGAGAGACCTCCAAGAAGCTTCCTTTCTGGATACTAGGAACACCGTTAAGCAGAACACCTGTTCTGGACCTGCTTTGGCACTGCTTCTATTACTCCTACTTATAGGAGTTCTAGTAAAACTGGGAGGACCTGCTCTCTTAGCACAAGCAGTATCCCTGATGTAAATGGCTTTCTTCAGAACTGAAAGTTTGTAAACTTGAGAAATTATATGCAGCACAAATTTCCTCTTTTTGATGCTTTTCAATTTTTTTTACATACTAGATTACCCTTCCCACTATATCTGTAGTGGATAGCATGGGATGTGTCGCAGCCAGGAGAAGATGTTTGATGTAGGGGAGGAAGATGTTTCATTTAGTAATGAATGCTCTCTTTGAAGGACAGTTTCCTGAGGGCAGCCTGGCTACCTCTTTTGGTCTCCCTGCCATTTCTTCCTGTACTGGCCCTTTTTGTTCTTCATCTGCTTGCCTTGTCCTTACCAGAGAAAGTTTGATACAGACTCTGATGAATAACTCCTGTCATACTTTGGCATGGCAGTGAAAAATTTGTTTCACTGACCACACAGATTTCCCCCTTTCCTCCATTTTGTGAATACCTCAGCAGTGTGGGCTCCAAAACGCAGAAACTTATTAAGGGGTGTATGGAGCAGCTTCACTTTGACCTCGTTTGGCAGAGGTTGCAACCTCACCCAGCCATGTCTCCTAATCACAAACCCCATAGATGCCAACATAGCTATCAGAGCTGCATCTGTCAGAATGCCTAACCATCCAAGTCTGAGTGGAAGCCAAACCATTTTGCCATTACTTCCAAGTCTGAGTGGAAGCCAAACCATTTTGCCGTTACTTCCACTTCAAACACCTCCACAATTTTCTTTATCATCTGGTCAAAGAGAACAATTTAAAATAGCAAAATGTGTCTGCTGGTTAATGATTATGAGAAACAGGGTAGTAGCTGTACACACTTTTTTCTCAAAATGGTCCAGCAGTTTGCTTTCCTTGTCAATGAGAACAGTGCAAGGAACATGAACTAATTTAGACTCCTCCTGTGGATCCATATAAAGGAAGTACAGGAGTCCTGGATCCTGTAAAACCTATCGAGCCTTTTTATGAGGTAGGGGGTTGAGTGACCAGTTCGATGAAGACAGATAAGACAGCATCCTAAAGAGCTCCCAGGACAGGAGGAATAGCTACAGCTTTAAGGACATCCACACCCAAGACACCAAAATACCTTTTCTGGACACCAGATACCCTTTTTGTTTCCCAATGGAAGTAGTCTTGCTGTTCTAAGTGTCTGTGTCAAACCTTAAAATGTGAGAGGATTAATTTACTATTTGAGGAGTTATTCTCACCATCTGAGAAGGGTTTACTCTTTCTCATAGCAGACGGTACTCCTGATGAAGACTCACATGCACTTTGCTGCAGTCTTTGCGGAATGTGAAAGAACCACTTAGTCAAGGAGATAAATTCCAGGGAAAGCCTAGGTGGAAAGGAGGGGCTGTGGACTGACCAGTGTCCTAAGGGCTACATAATCTGCATGGAGCTAGGGGAGAACATCCTGGTTTTAAGCTTTTAGGTCCTCTTGGCTGGGGTCACTATCCTGGAGGCCTGGGAATGGAAGTACCAGCCCTCCCTGTCGAACCCATGAACACTCTCGGCAACTAAAATTATGAGTGTACTGTATTTTCCTTTAGAAATAATGAAACGTATTTCAACACCATACACTCAAGGCAAGAAACCCCAGTTCAAAATCCACACAAGGGTTTTTAGTTCAGTGGAATACGATGTGTTCCATAGGCATGGGTGTCTCTAAAGGGGCTTCACAAGATGCACTGGATACCTGAGATGCGTCAGCAGGGAGATGAAAAACTGCAAATATCCTCTCATTGTACCTTTGTAAATCGCCTTATCAGTCTCTCTTCACAAGATTTTCTAACCCCATCTGACTGATTCTTACAGCTATCACTGATATCATGTAATATTTTACATGCCCAACTAATTACCCTTTATAAACAGTAGCTTCTTTCTAGCCTCAGCTAGAAATTCTACCACAGCTGTTCCCTCACTTAGCACTCCCATATCCCTTTTTCTTTGCCTATGCTATGTTGCCAATTCATTAAGCATGGCAGCTCACAGCAAACCCCTATACTCTAAAGTTTCTATTATGCACATATACATTATCATATGCATTATATATATGGTTTCACTTTACAATCCCGAAAAACTGAAATATCAAAATTCAGTATCTCAAGACTGTAAAGCCGAAAACTTAAAAACCCAAAACCCCAAAAGTGCGGAATTCAAAATCGCAACTGCCCACATACACACACCACACACAAACAAGCACACAAACACCTTCCACCCTACACTACAAACCAAACCAACACAACACAACCAAAACACGCGCTGACCCCTCATGTGGGGGGCTGTGCCCCCATACCCCTGCTACTTATATATACTAACTCCGAGGTCACACTAAAAACACAAACACACAAAAACCATCACTACACATTCTACACACCCCTTGCACAAACACACATCACATACGTACCAATACTACCACTCTTAACACTTACACACTCACAATCTTGCCTACCCACCTAACCCACTCCTCAAAACTCCAAATACACTCACACACACTAAAATCCCTACCCAAAACCCCTAGTAAAAAACACTTACCTGAATCTCCAGCTACATCCACATACCAGACCGCACATCACAAACATAGGGAATCCCATGTCACCTACACGCCTCCACAACTGCAGATTCGGCATTCTGCACTTTCGTGCAAGTGCAGTTTGAACACTTCGGTCTCAAGCTACTGAAGTTCGAGATTCTGAACTGAAACCATATATATATATATATATATATATATATATAGATATATATAGATATATATAGATATATATATATACATATAGATATATATATATATATATATAGAGAGAGAGAGCGAAAGAACTACACACACACACACACACACACACACACACACACACACACACACACACACACACACACACGCACGCACACAAATACAGACATATCTATATTTAAAATGTGGGTATACTTGACATGATCAAAATGTCAATAGACCGGCTTTCATAAGACCGATATCAAAAAAGCAAAGTTTCACATGAGTAAAACTTCACAATACCAACGTTCAGAAGACTGAATGTTTGACATGTCAACAGTCCAAGCTCAGCAGAACAGGAAAACCGCTCATTTCTGCACTGTAGTGCGATCTCGGAGTTGGTATATTTAATCTGCAGGGGGTTTGGGGGTGCAGGGGGAGCAGCCCTCCTACAAAAACGTAAAAGTTGGAATTAAATAGTTATTGAATTTAAGAATTTGTAATGAATATTCATGTCAGTGCTATAGATACCGTCAAGAATAGTCAGTGGGATTTTCTTTGGGTTTGCAGGTACTGGTTGGTGGGCGGGGTGTAGGTGAGATCAAGTACGTAGTTTGGGTTGGAATACGGTAGTGTACTGTTGCTATGGTGAGTTTAGTGTCGTAATGTCATTCAGTGGGAGGTAAGTTGGGATTTTGTTGTTTCAGTTTTGTGTGTGTCAAGACCAACCTATTTTCAAGGGATATCATTTTTATTACCCTAGATATTGTCGACCTTTTTGGTTCCATCCCTCACGACATAGGGTTGTTATGGCTTGAAGAAAGTATGGTACATTATGGTGGTCTTTCTGGTGATGTATTTAGGACCTGTCTTTTGTTAATGGAAACAGTCCTCAAGAACAATTTTATGTTCTTTCAGGGTGAATTTTTTAGGCAAGAAAAAGGGGTAGCAATGGGGGCTAAATGCTCCCCTACATATGCCAATATTGTTCTCACATGGTGGGAGATTCAATTTATTAATCAATGTGAATTTAGTAATTGTTGGGTTCTTTACAAATGGTTTCTTGACGACATAGTTATTTTCTGGACTGATACTGTTGAAAGGTTTTATGAATTTTTGGAATATATAAAAAAACAGTACAACCTTCCTGGATTTTACTTATAGTATTAATTATGATGAATGTATTTATTTGGATGTTTTGTTAAGTAAGGGGGATGATTATTTTATTTCTAAGATATACAGGAAACCCACCTTTTCAAATTCCTACCTTCATTTTTCCAGTGGTCATCCATTTGGACAAAAGAGAAACATTTTGAAGGGCCAATTGATCAGGTCAAGTAGGATGACATCAGAGGACGCTGATTTTTTTGTTGATGCTAAATTCATTATGGATATGTTTAAGGAAAGGGGGTACCCATCCTATTTGTGTGAGGAGGTATACAATGTGGTATTAGAAGGTAGAAAAGGTAGATTTTCCCCTATTTTAGGGCATGATGAACTCTTAAATACTACCAACCCTGCTGTAACAGGATCAACTTCTACTAATACCCATAACAACAACAATTTTTCTACAGCTTATGTTATGGATTATACTGGTGATTCAGTTTTACTTAAAAAGGTTTTACATAAGGAATGGGACAGGTTTAAGGAAATCACTGATTTAGAATATATTAAAAACCAGCCATTACAATTCATATATCGGAGAGACACGAATCTCAAAAATATTTTTGAGTTTGGTGGAAATACTACTGGGGATATTCTTACCCACAAAAAGGGTACATTCAAGTGTGGTACATGTTCGCAATGTCAATACATTAAAACAGGTTCCACTTTTTTGATTGCAGATAGAAACAAAACCATCACCAGTTCTGGATTTGCCAATTGTAACACACAGGGTGTTGTATATATTGTCACATGTCACTCCTGTTCTTCATTTTACATAGGGAAAACAGAAAGGAAATTAAGGTCAAGAATTTATGAACATTATTATGAAATGAAAAAAGGAAATTTTAATAATGCTTTGTTTCGTCATTCCCAAACATGTACTAATTCCATTTTTCATTTTTTTGTATTGGAGATGGTGCCTAAAGAAACCAGGGGTGGCATGTGGGAAACTAAACTGGAGTACAGGGAATTGTATTGGCAAATAATTTTGGATGCCACCAGGGAACCGGGTCTGAATGATATGCTCTCTATTGTTCCAGTGTTAAAATTAAGAGCTGCTAAATTGTGATTTTCTGTTTGTCCACTAGATGGTGATAGTACACCATTTATTTATCTATTCATTTTTTACTCTTATAATGTATTTAAATTTGATTTTATTGTACAATGTATTTATTAAATTTGATGTTCCTGATCTTTTAAATAATGTTTATAAATATTTATATATATATATTTATATATATATATATATATATATATATATATATATATATATATATATATATATATATACACATATATTATTAATTAAATGAGATTAAATTTACAAATTTACATTTTTAAAGAATTACATCCATTACATAGCAATTAATTAATTTACTACAATTCTATTATTCAATTCATTATTTATGTATAAAGGCAGTGTCTTATTTCAAGTGGTTGTGTCTTTTATCTGATGAAGAAACTCGAAAACGTACTTCCTTGAGAAAAGCGTTATTAAACTGTTTTTGGACCTATACTTTGTGTTCCTGCTTTTTATCCTGACTACATCAGTGGTATTTTTCCACTAACACTTTTGGATTTATTGCTGTTGTGCTCATACCCTTATTTGGACACCACGAGTGATTTTTAGTGTTCTAGTTGTGGTTTTTCACTCATACCATCTTTTTTGGTGTTTCTTGTTTGTTTTAAACATATGAGCAATATCTAACTTAAGGTTATATAGTACTGTTCTACTTATTTTATTGTAACCATGTACTTTCCCCAACAGAAAGTATTTATTTGTTAATAACCAATCCAATCTGGCATTATTATGCTTTGTAAATCACAAGGCAGCTGCACTGTCTTCCATATGGGATCAACCCACATAACAATGAAATCCAGAAACAGCTTTTTCTTTAACAACAATTTTAAAATGGACAAGATCTCAAATCCTTATTTTAACAACTGACATATACAAATAATCATATGTTTTATGATGCTTCTCTTATTGAAGTCACCTAGTTACAGGCTCACCACCTTTAATTACATATTTTTACTTCAAATGTATAAATCTAAAAAACATAACTTTATTCTGTATTATTTTTAGTCAATTCATATATATGCATATTTCCCCAATTGAGGAGACTGCATTCCTCTTTATGATTGTATTACAAAAGATGGGAATGGTAATTAAACATCCAATCCTTAATTTTAACTGTCATCAATTTCATCTCAACCCCTGTCGACTGAGTACACTTACTATCTCATGTATTCTTATCTCATGTATTCTTAACATCTCATGTATTTTTATCATCTCATGAATTCTTAACATCTCATGTATTCTTAACATCTCATGTATTCTTATCCTACTTTAGAATGGCACCTTAAATCTACATAATCTTATCATACCATTTGCAGTCTCTTTGCCACCATTTATATATACTCTATTATCTAGTTCAACTGGAGTCACACCTCCTAGACTATTTTTCCTCTTTATGACACACGAGATTAAGAATGGTGCTAGTCATTCACCGTTCTAGGTACCCTCAATAAGCCACCATACAATCCAATGCCTTGCCTGTTGCCAAATGGCAACCATGCTGAAATCACCTACCTAGCCTCCCCCACCATTCCAGCTTAGCTATACCAACTTTTCATCACCATCTTCAATAAACCCTCAATCGACTGATACCTTCATAGCAAATATTTCATCACAGCAATGCAGTCAATCAAACATATTCTTCATCTTTATTAGTTTCTCATACACATTAGGAAGGCATCTCCATAATCTCATGTACGCACCGTCCCCTACCACCTGAAGGGACTTAATTATCAAAAGTGAGCCATAGTTAGTTACTCATATTAATAAATCAAGTCATTACCATCTTTTTTTCAAATATATCATGAACTTCCAAACAGCATACAGTACATCCCCATTCCACTGACCAGGTTGATCAAATCCAGTCATTCAATAACCAACTACATTCATTCCTTACTATATAGCAGGCTAATTAGATTTAACTTGTATATAAAACATCAAGCAGCCTCCACTTACCTTTAAAGTATAAAACAGCTCTTCAAAGATGGGGTTACAAATTTATAAAATTCAAACATCACCTTAATGTATGTACTCACACCACCAGTCATCTAGTACAAATAATGCTTATTTTCACTTATCCAAGCAGTGCCCCCTAAGAAGACGACTCTTACAGGTGTCTTTCAAAGTGATATTACCAATCAGAAGATAATTAATTTACTTCCATTTGCCCCTACCACAGTAAGTCACTTAATTTACCTCAGAACACTGATCTTCTATTTATATATTTATGTACGCTGTAGCAACATTTATCAACTTTTGAAATGGCAGATTCTACTACCTTAACAGTCAGACAGTTTCTCATTTCCATAGTGACAATGCTCACAAAGCACTCATTTATTTGCATACTAGCCTTCACTTAAACAGACTTTTGACTATACAATCTATCTCACTCCATATTTGTTATAATTTTATAAGCATTACACAACTCAAAAATGTGCTCCTGACCCCCATATAAACACTCTGTAGTTAATTATGACTTTAAAGGCGAGTCCATCTTTAATAACGTGCTAGTTTGACTTGCTGTTCTCCACCTGATTATTGATTTCGGTCTGTATTTGATTTTGGATTGGAGTTACTCATTTAAGGTTTGGTTACTTCTATTTTTTTAAATCGTTTTCTTATATAAAATTTTCTTTTAAGTTTGTTATCCTTTTTGGAGTTTAACCGGTATTGGCTATGGTCAGTTAGAAAAAAAATATTTTGCAGATTGTAAACAACATCCAGCTAATCAGTGGGATGAGCTGAAAACTAGCATTGCATTCCTCATTCAACTACAAATATTTAGTAGCATCTTTATTTAGGTGTAGTGCTTGTTTGACTTGCTGTTCTCTGCTTGACTACTGCCGATGTCTTCCTGCACTTGATTGTTCCAACCCCATACCTCTCAAATGTACCTCATTACGATGGGCACCTAATTTGAGGTCGTAAAAAGTTCACGTTCTTTGAAGTTCCACACTGAAAGGGCCTGTCACGCATTCAGTGTTAGGAATTTTTTGACTGATATCTATGATAAATAGAACTGAATCATACTAATTCATTAAAAGATCTTTTTTATAAGTAAAAACAGCATATTTCAACCATCTTATGACCCTCCTAGTTGAAGTTATTAGTAAGCCATCAGTATATGTTCCATATTTTGCCCATCTGTTCCACACTATGAGGGCTAGTGTACCTCATTTTGGAAATGGAGGGTTGAGAGCTGTGTCCAACCCACTTTGCCTGAGTACTACTGATCTTTGCATTCAATTTCTCACACCCACCCTCCCTGCTGCTGCTGTTCTTTTAAACTTGGAAGATTTTGACTTGTCCGCCTCAACTATAAATCTGATTTTGGACACTCCTCCCAGTTTCATCTCACTAGCTTATACTACTGAGCATTGAGCGATAATATAGGAAGACCCTTCCCATTAGTTCTTAAACTTGAATTATTAAAAGGTTATGTCATACCATAACTTGGCATCTGTGTTGTCTTCCTTCATTCCTCCTCACAATACGGTCCTGGATGCGGCTCAGCCACATTCTACAGACTTGGATCCAACTCTCAATCTCCTCCCTCTTACCCACAATGCACCACATCCACCCAAGTACCTCAGATCGAGTTTGTTGATGCCATATACCCAGCACTCATACAGCAAAGGAATGGCAGGTGAGGCTCAGACATGGGACACAGGAGTCCCTTCATACTCCAGGATCCTCTAAACAAAAAAGGCAGAGGGATGGTTGAGTGGGAAAGTGAGGAGGAATGAAGAAAGACAACACAGATGCCAAGTTATGGTACGACATAACCTTTTAATCTGATGATGTCTCCTTCATTCCTCCTCACGATAGGGTCCGAGTCCCCAGATACGTAGATCCTGGGTAGCCCTCATGGAAGGATATGCCAGAGCACCATCAAACCAAAGAAGGCCCTGCTCCTGGAGATGATATCCAACTTGTAGTGCGATACAAGGGTGTGACTGTTAGACCATGTAGACCACGCAAATATCATCAATAGAGGTTCTAGAACAGAAGACAGAACTAGTCATGGCTCTGCTGGAATGTGCTCTGGGAGGTCTAGGTAATTCCAATCACTTGAGTAAATGCATGAAATGCAGCCAGATATCCATTTTGCCAAGGTAATTTTAGACATCACTTATCCAAATCTAGTAGATGAAAAGGCTACGAAGAGTTGGTCGGACTTCCTGTGTTGCTTGGTCCTATGCAAAAATGGAGTGGTCTACGAACATCTAGAAGGTGAAGAACATACTCCCCTTTATTGGAGAAATGTGGAAAGAACACTGATAATTGAACGGATTGGTTGATATTGTTTTCAGTGGCTACTTTGGGCATAAAGGTAGGACTGGTGCGTAAGGATACCCTGTTCTTATTAAAAACTATCCAAGAAGGCTTGGAGGATAAGGCTTGTAGTTCAGAAATTCACTTAGCAGACGTTATAGCCATCAAAAGGATGGTCTTCCATGACAAAAACTTCATGTCACAACTTGCAGCTGGTATGAAGGGTCCCTGGGTCAAAGCCTGCAACAGAACAATGAGATCCTAAGGAGGGGAGGGGATCCTTGATGGGAGACCTCAACAAGAAAACACCTTTTCTGAAGGATTTGCACAACTTAAAAGTGAACAGGGAATGAGACTGACTTGCAGCATGGAAATCAGAAATAGCAGCTAACTGAAGCTTGATGGTTGGGAAGCTAGCACCCTCTTTGAATGGAATACTAAGGAGCAACAGAAGGTCTGAAACTGGTACTGAGAAAGAGTCTGTGTTTCTGTTTGTAGCCCAAATGACAAATCTCTTTCCACTTACTGGTGTAGACTTTTTTGGTGGAAGCTTTTTGTGAAGCTAGAAGTATCTTTCAGAATGCAGAATTGAGCCTGGACTGTCTCACTAGGGTTGGAGGAGGAGAAACCAAACAGTCAGTTTGAGGACATGAAGATTTGGATGCTGCATCCCTGATGAATGAGAAATAAGGTCCTGACTTGGCTCCAGTATCCAAAGAGGATATTCCAGATGAGACTAGTGGAAGGGGAACCACACCTGTTGAGGCAGATGGGGGAACTGAGTATGAGAAAGCTCTTCAACCAGCTTGCCTTCTGAAGAAACTTTGGGATGAACAGAAGAGGAGGGTAACCATACAGGAGACCCAGGGAGCCAATCATGGGCTAGTGCATCCCTTGGGGACTCCTCGGTGGAGGGATCAGAGTGAAGAACTTGCTGCATTTGCTGTTGAGGGGAGAGGCAAAGAGGTCACAGCAAGGCTGACCCCAGCGACTAAAGATCTTGTATACTGCTGACTTGATTGAGGGATTATTCGTGCGGAACCAAAAGCGATCTGCTGAGTCTGTCCGCCATTTTCCCCGGGATATGCGTTGCAACTAGAAGGCAGTCTGAAGATATCGCCCACTCCCACACCCTCATGGCCTCCCTGCACAAGGGGGTAAGAACAGGTTCCTCCTTGTTTGTTGATGTACCACACAACAGACATGTTTGTCGGTGTGTACTGCAATAGTCCCTAAGGGAAGAGCATCCTGAAAGGCTTGCAACATTAGGAGAATTGCCCTTATCTCTAGGACGTTGATATGCAACCTGGTCTTGAAAGACAACCACGTGCCTTGGACACTCTTCCCATTGTAATGCCACCCCCATCTGAACTGGGAAGTGTTTGTGGTCACAGTGGCTATAGGGGGAGTTGTTTAAGAAGGGCCTGTCTAGAAGGAGATTGTCTGACTGTATTTACTAGCTGAGATGACGCTTGCAAATTGGAGTCAATCTGATGGGAGGGGAGAGCGGATGACAGAAGATGGACCATTGCTCTGCCAATGTCTCCTGGAAAGCCTGCATGAAGAATCTGGCTAGAGGAACTAACAGGATAGCTGCTGACATGAATCCTATAGCTTGTAAGTCCATCTGTGCAGGAGGGACCTGTTGGGATAACAGGCTCTGCACCTGATTCACCAGAGTTATGTGGTGTAAGGGGAGAGAACCTATCTGATCCCCCATGTTCAGCTGTATCCCTATAAATTCCAGGTTCTGCACAGGAATCAGGCTGGACTTGTTCAGGTTTATGGTGATGCACAGCGAATGAGATAACTTGATTATGTAATCCAAGGCTTGGATTAGCTGATGGCTCATGTGAGTGGTAAGCAGCCAAGTATGGAAACACCTGGAATCTTTTTAGCCTCGTGTCAGCTGCTATCACTGCCATGCACTTGGTGAACATCTGGGGAGCTGTGATGAGCCCAAAGGGCAGTGCTCTGAACTGATAATGACTGGATCCTAGAAGGAAGTGCAGATATCTCCTGGAGCACCTGTCTATTGTGATGTGATAGTACATGTCCTTGAGATCTATCCAGCAAATCCAGTCATTCTTGTGCAACAAAGGCAGAATGAATAGAACCATAACCATTCAGAACGTTGACTTCTTTACACACCGTTCAATTTGCTTAGATCCAGAATGGATCTTAGGGCCCCTGTCTTTTTCAACACTAAAAAGAAGCACGAGTAGGTTTCAAATCCTTTTTGCTCGGCTGGGACATCTTGGATGATTCTTTTTTGCAGCAATTGTTGAATTTGTTGTGATGCCTGCTCTCTCTGAATAGGTGGCACATCGGAAAGGTTCTTGGGAGTCTGGGGAAGCAGAAGAAAAAAGGGAACGTAATAGCCTCTCGATATTATGCTTAACACCTAAGAGTTTTGAGTCAACTGGGTCCAGGCTTTTGAGTGCAAAGCTAGTCAGGCCCCGACTGCCTCCAAAGACAGACAGTTGGGCAGCACTTCAGGAGCGCTTATAGGGCTTATTGGAAAAGGTTTCTCTAAAGCCCTGGATCTGCATCCCCCTGTGCCTCTAGGGCAGCGTCTACCATCAAATTTTCCCCTTTGTCTCTAGAGGAGAATTTCCCATGTGGGTCCTGGAAAGGCCTTTGGGATTTGCAAAACCACATTTTCTTGCCTCCACTTTGATTCCTGAAGGACCTCTGGGGCATAGAAAATTTGAATCCTACAGTAGAAAGGGTCTTCCCGTCCTTTTCACTGCAGATGAGAGTATGCCAAACCGATGGCCCAAACAGCGATGAGCCATCATAAGAGGGATTCACAAAGGACACCTTAAAGGACTCAGTGAAATCACACAGCCTCATCCAGACATGCCTCCTTAGGCAAAGTCCTGAACCTGCTGCTCATAAGGTACCCTCCATGGTATGGGAGATCAACCTCACTGATGAGTTGGAGAAAGACAATAAAATGGTCAGCTTGGTAGAAACCTTTTTACATTCCACCACAAGCATGGACTCAGAGAGATGTTGAGAGTTCCTTGATCAGATCTCTCTGAAGCTGGGTAAAATGGGCCAGGTAGTTCAATGACCTCAGCCCAAAGATGGCCAAGGTGTAAATGCACTTCCCCAATCTTGTCCAATGCTCTAGACTCCTTGCTAGGAAGATGGACATTGGCAGTTCTGCCAGCTCATTCTCAGTGCCACAACGATGGCATCAACTACAGGACCCTTGCTCTAATGTTTCCTATTTGCTGGGAGTACCAGAAACGTATCCAGTTGCTTGGGTATGGGCTCGATGGTTTCTGGTTCCTTCCATAATCGGTGGGATACCGAATCAACCAGGGTATCTGCCGGGGGGGCGGGGGGTCATCCAGGATGTAGATGGGCCCATCCCAAACATCTCCAAGAGAAATGTCTCCCCAGAAGGAGGTTGGGCAGATCGTCCAACTTTTTGTTTCAGGATCTCTAGGATGTCGACAAAGGAGACATCCTCAGGTGCGGAGCAGGGGGATCCTTCCTCCTCTTCGAAATCAGTGTCCTCGGTCAAGGACTCCAATTGGGAGTCATTGTGCCTCCTTTTGTACATCTTTTTCTGAGGGTCTTCCTCAGTTGGGTACTCTAGGGAAGTGTCAGAAAAAGGGATCCCTCCTGACCAGGGAGATCTTGAAGGCCACACGGGACAGGCAGACTCATGGCAGGATGAATGGGCTCAAGGCCTAGATCAGACAGGGATATTGGGGTGGATTGCAGGACATGTGTCCATGGATCTCCAACTCAGGAGAAAACCCTCTCCACTACCTGAAAAGCTGACAGACCAGTAGAGGTCCTTTCTGTCTCCCCGAAGCTGAAACCACAGAGGGAAAATAGCCAGGACTCACCCCAGATCAGCAACCTCCAGAAGGGACCAGGACCAAGCTGTAAAGTGCCGAGGCACCTAGGGGAAGAGATGGCTCTGACATAGATGGATCCCAACTCCATTCCCCGGGACCCAGCACTGACACCACAGCTCTGAGACTCGCTCTGCTCCATGAGAAAGGCAGCTTCCCCTGCACAAGCCCGGCACATATGGCAGTCTCAAATCCTGTAAGCAGTTCTGATGGTATGGCCAGGGTTGCTCACAGATCCGACAGGGAATAGAGCCGAGACTACCCCCATCTGGATCTGGACCTTCAGGAATTTCCTCATCATCCTGTCTATATCCACCTCAGACCAGCTTCTAGAGGAGCTGGATGAAGCCAATGAGGGGGGTCGGGAGTGTTTAGACTTAGTAGAGTGAGCTGGGGACTTTGTCAAGGCTCACGGATCTTGGGCACTGGATCCGACAGAGCAGCCTACAAAGGAGGAGGTGATGTGGTACTAACATCCTCTGGATCCAAAGATGCTGATGGATCAGTTGGGGGAGGCAATTTCTACGGATCCAAGGGAGTCGGATCCGAAGTTTTCTTTGACTTCTTGGCCTCTAGAGAGTCCCTCGAGAAGACAAGAAGAGACCTCTTTTTTGCTTCTTTTGTGGAAGCCGAAGAAGAAGAAGAAGCCAAGGAAGGGGTCTAAGCCTCCAGAGCCAAGGAAGGAAGAAGGCCCCTGAGAAGCACTTTATTTCTTCTATCAGTTAATGCAAGCTGATTGAAGGAGGCACAGACTGTATAATACCCTTTTAAATGATCAGCCCCCAAACAATATACTCACTCCTTGTGGGTATCCTGGTTGGGGATTTTATGCCCAGAAGTGGTGCAATGTTTGAAACCAGGTGAAGGCTTGTGTGCCATCTCAAAGTAAAGCTGGCCAAAGCTAATGGCTAACTAACATGAACGTGGGCAAGTTGCAATATTAACTGTACAATTTTACCTATAAGACTAAAGTTATATGATTAAATTTAAAGTTAACTTCCGAAGTAGTTAGAAGAACTAAATAACTAACTTGATTTTTTTTTTTTTTTTTTAGGTACAAAAAAGGTATCACACTCACACTTGAAGAGTTGGAAACTGCTGGTTGACAGCTTATTGTGTCTGTTATTCCAAAAGTGTTTTAGTTCTGTTTGAAGCACCTGGGCTCCAAACCAGTTATTTTGCATTAAGGTTTGCAGTCTATGCTCTTGTTGGAGGAGAGGGTAGCCTACATCCTTCTGAGCTGGAGATTGCTGGGTAAAGGCTTATTGGCTTAGTGTGCCTGTTATTCTAAGTGTCTTAGAGCAGTTGGGCTTCAAAACAATGATTTCACATCAGGAAGTTTTATGGTCTACACTCTTGTGGCATGCCCTTCTGAGTTGAGAATTGCTGTTTTAAGTCTTATTGTGCATATATTTGTGCATATATTTGATTGGCTAGAAGGCTAGCTTGTTTAAAATTTTGAATCTATGTGCTTGGGGCATTTGGTGACATTTGGCGATCACTCTACTTGAGAAAAGTGCTTCTTTGTTTAACATCTGCACTTTTTGACCTCTTTCACAGTATTTAGTTAGAACTGCTGCTCTCCATGCAGCTGCACCTAGCAGTGATCTGTACAGTCACTGATATTTCACAGCATAATTCCCCTGGAATCTGTGTAGATGCAAATCTCTTATACTGTAAGTTTCCCTTAAACAACTCTTACTATCTCATCAGATATTTAAAGTAATAAAGCATCTAGCTTGCGCATAGCTCAGCACTGCTCATCAAGTTTATTGACCTATTCAATATTTAAATTTCCCTCACTCCCTAACAGATCAGTAGCCATTGATATGCACTTCCCAACTCTCTTCCTCTGTGGCTGGTCTGCTTGAGATGGGTATTCTGAGGCATTGTAGTAATTGCCTCATGTACACTGACAACCTACTTATTCTTAATAAAACAGATAAAGTATGCGAGAGGTGTAAATACGCTTTCACACTGGAGGCAAAACTCTCTCAACCACTACAACCAAAACTAATCCTACACAGGTTGACAGTGACACTTGTATCACGCCCACTGCACATGGTAAAGACCCTACATATAAAACTACTTATGCTGGGGCACTTACAGGTAACCTTCCTGAAACACAAAGAATTCCTGCACAGCACAATCAAAAGAGGTTCTCACTCTGTTAAAACACCACCCACAGCTACATATAGTAACACTGTATCCAGTGTCCCTTCTGCTAAGCCCTTTAGGCAAACCAGCTCACAGCCAAATTTCATGGCTATTGGTAATTCTATAGTCAGACAAAACAATGTCCCCTCACCAGACTAAGTAAGGAGAGAGTCACGGTTAGCTACCTTTCTGGGCCTAGGATCAGTCAAGTCACACAGTCATTGAACCGCAGGTACCATTATGGACTCTATCATAGTCCATGTGGGTGTTAATGACCTGAAATATACCTCCCTTGATTATATGAAGAGAAATGTGATTGAGCTCTCTTAATATGCGTCTCAGGCAGATATGAGCCCAGCAATGAGCAGCATACTAACTTCTCCAAAGAAGATGCCACATTATCAATAGAAATTGGCTGAATTTAACAACTGGTTTAGTTTCTGGTGTCAATCTAAGGAGGTACAATATTTGACAGCCTGCTTTGCCAGGGATGGTCTGCACTTATCCCCTCTAAGCTTTCAGACACTGGCAAAGACCTTTTTCACCTACACGGTCCTCTATTTAGGCAATGCCAAACCGATAAACCTCCCAACTTAACTGAGCCTGCGAAGGAATAGCTGAAGACGGTACTGCTCAATGCTAAATGTCTTATCAAGAAACCCCACTAACTACAAGCCTTTTTCTTTCCTCTCCCTGGAGACTGAGAACATCTTTATAGTAATGGAGGCATGGTTTAACGTTGCGAAGAGTACCACACCAATACAAGGTTATAATGTCTTCCATACCTTTAGACCAGCTACTGCACAGGAGGGAATTAAAGATGGAGGAGTCTCAGTCTATATTAAAACCAACTCACCATAAACAGGGTCTTGTGCCATATCCTTGCAACCGATAGATCCCCCCATGTCCCAGGAAACCCATACTACCTATCTCAATGTACAACAGTCGCTCCCAATTCAACCCAATATGGTATTCATGGGGAATCTCAACATCCCCCCCCCCCCCATAAATTGGGAATTCTACACCACTTCTAATGCAAAAGCCTAGCGATACCTAAACTTTAATACCAACATCCTGGAACAGTGGGTCCATTCTCCTACCAAGGCTACAAACATTCTTGACTTTGTACTTACAAACATGGGGGACCAATTTTCATCACCCAATATAATGTCTTCCCTCATCAGATCTGACCATAAGGCAATACTGCTTGACATAAAAATTAAATCTGGGGATTCAGTAACATCAAAAATCTTTAGGAACTATTCCAAAGCTAACCTCGCTCTGCTAAGCAACACATTGGCTAAATTCCAAGCACCATTAAACCCAGTAAACACCACAGAGTATGCTGAGTTATTTAAAAAATCTCTGTACAGTCATACTGACACCTGTATAGTGCAAGCTGTGCTCACTTGTATTAAGAATAGGACAAACTCAAGACAAGTCACCCTGGTGGAATCACAATATCAATCGGTTATTTAACAAAAGTAAAAAATCTTGGTCAAGTGTAGGAGGAACAAAGCTATGCATACTAAAATCCCCCTGCCCAATCTAAACACACAGCTAAGAGGGTTAATTAATATGTCAAAGGAACTAGTAGTCCGACCAGTAGTACCAAAGACACACTCAAAGGAAAGTAAAAATAAAAAGGTGTAATTTCACAAGTCCACCAAGCGGGTAAAAAATCACGTAGTTTATTCAAATCGTAAACTGCAACAACACGAACAATTTGTTCGTGTTGTTGCAATTTACGATTTGAATAAACTACGTGACTTTTTACCCGCTTGGTGGACTTGTGAAATTACACCTTTTTATTGTTTCTTTCCTTGGAGTGCGTCTTTGGTACTACTGGTCGGACTACTAGTTCCTGCTCTCTGTGCGTTTTTTTGTGGTTTTCTTTAATATGTCAAAGGCTAACCACAAAGCTTTCTACAGCTATGTCCATAACCTCAGGGGAAATGCACAACAATGGGCAGAAATTACTGTAAATTACATTACCCACAATGAACTGGAGGCCTCTACCAACCTTTTAGCTGACAGGCTCAGATCAACTTTCTTTCCAACCCTCCTCCCCAGACAGTCCAAAAAAAATATTGCATATCACAATCCCCCCAACCATTATTAGGGAACAGATCATCAATGCACTTTCTAAGCCCAAAAACACTACAACAATGGGTACTGATAACATTCCGGGATGCTTAATAAATAAGATGAAACATGACCTCTCTGATCCACTTGATTCATTTTTCATCTGGAGCCTACAGTCAGGTTTTGTAACCAAGGAATGAAAGATGGCTACAGTCATTCCCTGCACAAAGGAGGTTCAAACACTGATCCCTGTCACTACAAGCCCATAAGTCTGACCAGTCTCATATGCAAGGCCATGGAAAGAATCATCATTGATATGATAAATGGTGATATAAGTAACCTGCAAACGCTGGGATGATTACAGTTCAGCTTTGTTAAAGGAAGGTCATGCCTATTAAATTTGCTGGACTTTTTTTGAGAGAGTCATCAATGACTGGATGAAGGCAAGACTGTGAAGACAGCTTATCTTCACCTGGCCAAGACTTCTTATGCAATACCCCACTCAAGCATTATAGACATGCACACTAATTTAGGTATAAACCTTTTTATCACCCTCTGGATAGCCAACTGGCTCACTGAGATGACATAGGAGGTCAAAATAGATGAGACCACCTCCAAGAGGCCAGTCACTTTCAGAGTCCCCCAGGGCTCAGTACCGGGCCCACTCCTTTCTGGTATTTATTTCTATGAAATGAAAGCAAATGTTGAACGTTTATGACTGACAGTTTGCAGATGATTGCAAGTAGGGGGTTATCATGGACTTTCCTGCAGACACTAGACCACATAACAGCCAGCCAGTTCAACTCATTCTTCATAGACTGCATAGTTAAACTATCAGCTTCCTTCCCACCTCCCTCCTCCACCACCACCCCCTCCTGCCCCAATCACCACAACAATCATCAACCTTCCTCCACATCCCTTTGCCTCAAGCCCATCCCCACAAACAATATAAAAAGACTTCTCCTCAAACGCAAACCCTGTTGCAATGCACCAGACAACCTTCCACCCACCTTCCTCAAACAATCTGCACACAGCATTGCCTATACCATCTCTATTCTTATAAATAGAGCCATACAAGAATCATACATCCCTTCTATCTGGCGCCATGCTTACATCATTCCCCTCCACAAAGGTGGCAAAAATACTGATACCACCAACTTCAGGCCTATTGCCATCCTTTCCCCTTCGGCAGAACAATCTCAAAGGCACACCAATGGCAGAAAAATCCAAAAGTCTGATATAGGAAAAGACCTTTATTGTAGCAGAACTGCACCAAACAGTAAGCGCTTTCACGTTAAAATAACGCTTCTTCAGACTTCAATATCATATGATAAATTTCAAGCCTTTAAATACTGTGGTCAATAGAAGCTTAATTGATCAATCAAATAATTAATTGACAATGTTTAAAGTGCCAGTGCTCAAAACATATACTTACATACAGAACAAAGAAAAGCAACATCAGATAAAAACATGAACTATATTAATATATGTAAAAAAATCTATGTGTTAAAAAATACCATCTAAAATTACCATCTAAGACACTTATAGCATATTAAAAACTTAATGCTTAAAAGCTTTAGCTGCTAAGAAAGGTTTCAAGGTAATTTTATCATTCAGGCCATATTTGTGTGCCTGGAGTCTAAGAATCCACCTATTCTCTACCTCCTCTGTGCGATTCTTGACGTTCCCTAGCCTGCTGTCAATCCTGACCAGTTCTAAGACTTTGAACTTAAAATGATGTAGAGACCCTTTCTCCATAACGTGTCGTGCTAAGGCATTAGTCATATCTTCTTTATTAATTGCATAAACATGTTCTCTTATGCGCTCACGCAAAGTGCGGTTCGTTTTACTCACATAATATTTCTGACAAAGTTGACATTGGGCTAGATACACTAAGTTCTTAGATCTACAGTCAGCATAACATTTAAAAGTATATATTCTGCCAGTATGTGGATGGATGAATGCATTTTCTGTTGTTATAAACCTGCATTGGTTGCAAGTTCGACAGGGAAAAGTGCCTTCCCTCTGTGATTTAAGATGTTCTATGCCTGTCTTATCATAGCATAATAGTCTCTTAAGGGACTTCATGTTTTTATATGCTATGTTGGGTGTTTCTTCAACTAATATCTTAATTCTCTCATCCATGGTTAGAATTTTCCAATTATTCTCTATGATCTTTTTTATCTGACTGTTCCTATTTGTAAAGGGTATAACAAGTCTATTTTTTGCAACGGGTGACTTCTTTCTATTTATATTATTAATGTCTGTTTTTTTATGATAAAATGGTCGACCCCTACCTGATCTCAACTCACCTGTCATAGTTATAGTGTCGTGCACAACTTGCTTATTATACCCTCTTTGTATAAAATTATTTTTTAAAATTTCTTTCTGATTTTCAAAGACTAGCTCATCAGTGGTCAACTTTGATGCCCTTAATGTCGGATTCATAACTATATTTGAATGGATGTGTCGAGGATACATGCTGGTACGATGGAGCAGATCGTTCCTCCAGCATGTCTTCCTATACATTTCCGTATTAATGCCATTGGGTCCCTTAGTTAACTGAACATCAAGAAATTGTATTATATCGCATGAATAGGTGCTCTGAAATTCTAAAAAATTAGTTGTCCCATTCAGATAACTTATGAATTCAACCAAATGCTGCTCTGTCCCTCTCCATACCAAAAAAACGTCATCTACAAAACGACTATAGTGTATTATGTGCTGGTTGAAAACTGTATTATTCAGCACATAAGCATCCTCCCAATATGCCAACACTAGGTTGGCATAGGAGTTTGCACACGGGGTTCCCATTGCTACCCCCTTTTTTTGCAAATAATAATTATTGTCATAAACCATGACGTTATTCTCTAATACTATTTCAAGCAACGACATCCATCTAATAATTTTACTATTTTCTATGCCATAGTTCAGAAGGAATAGTCTTAAAAATTCAATACCTATGTTGTTAGGGATCGACGTGAACAAAGATTTCACGTCTAAAGTGACAAGAAGGTAGTCAATTTCGATAGGATGCTCTTCATTACACCTTACAAGGTCCTCTATAAACTGTTGTGTGTCTTTTAAAATATATTTGGTACTGTTAACTATAGGTTTGAATTGCTTATCCAAAAATATCGATAATGACTCAGTCAACCACCCTTTACTAGAAACAATGGGTCTTAAAGGGGGGTCATTTAGTTCTTTATGTATTTTAGGTAGACCCCTAAACGTAGGTACTAGGGGGTTCTCAATAAGGAAATATCTATACAACTCCATGTCAATAACATTAGTAAGAACTAGGTCGTATAACTGTGCATGTACGCCCTTGATCAACTTGTTTAATAAACTTGCACTTAATGGCGTGTATGTATCAACCTCTGCAAGCATCAAGGATATTTTACTGTTGTACATTTCCCTGCCCATTATGACTATGGCTCCCCCCTTATCGGCCTGTCTTATCACTATTTCATTATTGCGTTGTAAACTTGAAATAGCTACTTTCTCTTGTGTAGTTGTATTAAAGAAGTCAGGTTTCCCTGTATTCTTATCATAAAACTCTAATAAGTCATGTTCACAGGCACGTTCAAACACTTCAAGTAAAGGATGTTGCGGTGGAATAAACATAGATGGTTTCTTAAAAAAACTTATGTTATCTGAATCAATTATATTTGATGTATTTTCACTGTATAACATTTTTAAAGCTATGTTCCTAGTAAACATCTTAATGTCTACTATAAAATCAGTAACATCCGTGAACCCCGAAGGGATAAAACTAAGTCCTTTGTTTAGAATAGATAGTTCGTTGTCATTGAGCTTATACCTGGAAATATTGACGACTAACTCTTGTACACCGATCTCAAGGCTTTCCTCTGCTTCTCGTAGATCTCCTCTGTCCCCTTTCTTTTTTTGTTTGTGTTCTGAAGTGGCCATGTCCTTATTTCCGCTGGCTTGAAAGGGAGCGGAAAAGAAGGGAACTCATATGATATTGAAGTCTGAAGAAGCGTTATTTTAACGTGAAAGCGCTTACTGTTTGGTGCAGTTCTGCTACAATAAAGGTCTTTTCCTATATCAGAATTTTGGATTTTTCTGCCATTGGTGTGCCTTTGAGATTGTTCTGCCGTTTTGCTGTTTTTGCTCTGCAAAGGCACTTTACCCAGCTGAGGTGTTTGTTTTATCCTTTCCCCTTCCCCTCTTTCTAAAATACTAGAGAAAACAATACAAGCACAACTCATGGCACAACTAACACTAAACTACTCAACACAGCTTCCGCCCTGGCCACAGCACCATGACTGCCCTTCTTTCCTTTCTTGAAACCATAAAACTCGAACGAGACTCAGGCAAGTTCGTATCCACACTACTGCTAGATCTGTCAAAGGCCTTTGACACCAACTCACACACCCTTATATCCCAACTCTCCTCCCTACACTTCTCTCCCGCCACCATCGCCTAGTTTTCCAGCTACTTGTCCAACCGCCAACAAGCTGTCCAGTGGAAAACTTCAACCTCCCCCTTCCTTCCCACACCCTCATGTTTCCCAGAAGGTTCTGTTGTTGGCCATCTTCTCTTCAACCTATTTATTAACAACTTTCACCAATCTATCCCAGACTCATCTATCATCAAATATGCAGATGACTCAACAATCATCTGCTCAGCCTTCTCCCCCTCCGAGCTCCTAGCAAAAACCCAACTAGCCTTCTCCAAAACAGAAACCTGGATGCAGTCTAACCATCTGGCACTAAATGCAAATAAAACCAAACCAATGTTTTTTCCCCTACCAAAAACTCCATTGACAAATCCACATTCACCATACAGAGCCAAAACAACTCCGTCCTTGAAATCATTCCCAACACCAAGCTTCTTGGTATCATTATTGATGAAGAACTAAAATATGACACCCACATCCACTCCGCAATCAAAAAAACCCACCAAAAGTTAGGTCTCCTCTACAGGCACAACCGCTTCCTAAGCCCCTCTACCTGTCAAACCCTTGCATCCACCTTCCTACTCCCCTCCCTTATGTATGGTGCCCCTCTTCACCAATCTCCATCTTGGCCTTCGGTCCAAACTTGAATCCTGCTACCACAAGATCTCCAAATTTGCAACCAATTCTAAAAACTCATCCCACCACTGTCACTCCCTCCTCATTTTCAACTGGCTTGAACTACCCAACAACATCAGTTACCTACAACTCACCATTGCCCACAAGCTCATCTTTAAACCTGCCAACTGCCCAGCTCTCGCTACTTCCTTAAAACCTTACATTCCCAACCGCTCACTCAGATCCAAAAAACAAAATCTCCTTCAGGTCCATAAACCTGCTCGACCTCCTGGCCATCTACTGCTGTCCCACTCCTTAGCTAAACAGTGGAACTCTCTCCCCACATACCTACGTAACCTACTTAACCATATGAATTTCAAATCTCACCTACCCTCTCATCTTTATTCCAAATGGTAATGCCCTTGCCACGCTCCAACTTAAACCCCTCCGCCTCCTCATTCCACCTTGCACAGACTCATCCAACTACCTCTACTATTACTTCATCCCAACCAAAACAATACCTCCCCTACCAAAAACTAATTTTCTCTCTAATATCTATTGTACTATACTCTCCAATCTCAAATATACTATTACCCTCTCCATGCATATTTTCCTAACCTAATGGCTATTAGCTATACATTTTGAAATGTCAAACCTACAATTGAGTCTATAACAAAAATATTCACTTTATGTAAATGTTGAAATGTCTGTAATGAATTATGTCTTTTCATTTTTGTAACACTGTGACAAGCCAATTACAAATATCACAGAGCTTATCTGTAAATGTTTAATTAGCTGCATGAACTATGTCCTTTTGTAACATGTGAAATGTAACTTGCAATTACTGTGGAGCTTTTCTCCCCAGGCCTCCACTGAAAACAGGCTTTTCTTGGCCCAGTGGACTTCCCCGGTCATCAAACTTAAATAAATAAAGTAGCATTCTTCGGGAATGCTTATCTGGTCTTAAACTCAATGCCAAGAAATGCATAACTGTACCCTTTGGAAAGTCAACCATCCCAGCTACTTACCATGTTGATAATATGCCCCTAAAAGATGACTCAGTGGTCCGGGATCTCAGTACGCATGTAGACACTAGCCTAAACTTTGACCACCACGTGGCCATAGTGGTGAGGAAATCCTTTTATGCTGCATAAATTATACATAAGGGCTTGGCATCTAGGTCCAATGAAGTCATTATCCCACTGTACTCTGCCCTTATCAAACCAATCAGAGTACAATTCTCCCTTCCATATTATTTATTTTACATTTCTTTACTGGGAGTGTCCGACTGAGCCCAAAAAGGACTATTTTCAGCAGAGGCCCGGAGAGAAAAGCTCCAAGTTACATAGTAAACAGTGTTACCATAGAGTGTAAAAAAAAAAGAAGTTATGTATTCACTATAACGTTCCATCTGAGTAGTTAGACTTCATTTGTCAGCAACCTGTGGGTTCTGGATCTGATCCGGCAGCTTACCAAGCTAAAGATCTGAGCTCCAAGCTCCTCCCCTTACCCATACTACACGGCAACCTCCTTCCAATCCTCAGATCAAGTTTGCCACCCAAAAATGTGACACAAAACAACCTAAGCCAAAAAGACCTGATCCAAACTCATACACCAGGCTCATCAAATTCAGGACATCGAGCCCAAACAGAGAAATAACCATCAAGGTCAGGGGGAAGGAGGGAGGGAAGGTTGCTGACAAATGAAGTCTAACTACTCAGATGGAATGTTATGATGAGTACATAACTTCTTTATCTGAAGTAGTTAACTTCATTTGATCATCAACCTGTGGAACAGAGTCCCCAGCTACCTGGAATCTTTGAAGGCCCTTAAGGAAGACTATTCCTGAGCACTGCAGAACCAAATGAATCCCTTCCTCTAGACACCAAATCTAGCTTATAATGAGTAATGAAGGTGTAAGAGGAAGCCCAGGTAGCTGCTGAGCAGATATCATCCAGGGAAACTCTAGATCAGAATGCAGCAGAAGTAGCCATAGAACAGGTGGAGTGAGCCATGAACCCCTTCTGGTGCTGGTAATCCAAGTTTTTTATACGTTTGTAAAATACAAAGCAAAATCCACTTAGTGATAGTCACTTTTGAAACTGGTTTTCCTAAAAAGGGTCTAGCAAAGGAAACGAAAAGCTGACCAGACTTACGGAAGTGTTTGGTCTATGCAAGTAAAAACGTAACTGCCTGTGTACAATCAGCAAATGAAGTTTGTATTCCCTTTTATTTTGAAAATTAGGGAAAAATACAGGCAAATTAATATACCGATTAATATTTGACTCCGAAGCAACTTTAGGAAGAAAAGACGGGTTAGTCATGAGAGATACCCTATCCTTGTGAAAAAATAGGTATGGAGGTTTAATACATAGCGCCTGAAGCTCCGACGCTCTCCTGGCTATAGTAATAGCCACCAAGGCAGTCTTCCATGACAACAATTTCAAGTCAACTGATGCTGCGGGCTTGAACGGGGGTGCAACTAAGCCCTGAAGAACCAAAATCAAATCCCACAGCGGGGAAGGATTCTTAATAGGAGGCCTCAGAAGAAAAGTACCTTTCAAAAAAGTCTTGCAAATTCTGACAGCAGCTAGGGAGCCTGAATTTTACCCTACATGAAAATGGGAAATAGCCGCCAGCTGGACTTTCACTGTGGAAGAGCTAGCCCCTTGCTGGAAAATATGAGACAAAAAATCTAACACCGCTGGAACCGGAATGGTAAAAGGGTCCAGATTTCTCTGCGATGCCCAAATGGAAAAAAGTTTCCACTTACTACTGTAAACTTTTCTGGAAGAGGACTTATGTGCTGCTACCAGGATCGATTTAACTGGGGAAGATATACCAGGAGTCCTAGCAACTACGGGAACTGGACCAACCAAGCTCTGAGCTTGAGGCTGTCCAGATTCGGAGGAAGAATTCCCAAGAGATGACGAATAAGATCTGGAATAGGATCCAAGATCCAGGGCAGAGCTAGGAGATGAGACCACAGGCAAGGGAACCAAACTTGACGAGGCCAGAATGGGGCTATGAGAATAACTCTGCTCCCCAACAGACAAGCTTTCTGTAAGAATTTTGTCATGAGTGGAAGCAGGGGAAAAGCATAAAGAAGACCAGGTGGCCAAGCATGGACAAGAGCATCTCTAGGGGCTTCCCCCGTGGGGGGAATTAGAGTGAAAAACTTGCTGCACTTTGTGTTGGACGGCAATGCGAAGAGATCGCAGTAAGGCTGACCCCACCTGAGGAAGATCTGTTCTGCTACATAAGGGTTCAGAGACCACTCGTAAGGCAAAAGGATAGTCCTGCTCAATTTGTCTACCAAAATGTTGGACCGACCCGGGATGTGCATTGCTATTTGAAAGCAGTTGGTGGAGATCGCCCATTCCCACACTCTCATGGCCTCTCGACAAAGTGGATAAGACCTGGTTCCCCCCTGTTTATTCATGTACCAGACCACTGACATATTGTCTGACTGGATCACAATAGTTCCTAGAGGAAGAGAGGTATGAAGGGCCTGCAATGCTAAAAGGACTGCTCTCATCTCTAGAACGTTTATATGCAGAACGGTCTCACTCCACGTGCCTTGGACAGTCCTGCCCGAACAGTGCCTCCCCCACCCTAAGCTGGAGGTGTCCGTGGTCACCGTGGCTTGGGGCAGAGGTGCAACAAAGGGGAGACCTTCTCGCAATTCCTGGGATTGAAGCTACCAAGAGAGAATTTTTGCACACTTTGCTCAGAGGACTTGGAAAGTCTAGAGACTGATGTAGTAGAGACCACTGAACTTGTAACGTGTACTGTAGCACTCTCGTATGCAGACGTGCACAAGAAATCAGATTTATTGCTGCTGCCATGAACCCTACGGCTCTCAGGACTAACTCCACTGGGGGTACATGAGACTGAAGGAGCGCCAATACATGAAGGGCCAGGCTGGGAAGTCTGTCTGGAGTAAAAAATATCCTGGCCTTAAGAGAATCTATTCTTGCCCCTATGAAGTCTACAATTTAAACAGGTTGGAGGGAAGACTTCTTGAGATTTATCGTGATCCCCAGCTGGGTCGACAACTGGAGAAAGGAATCTCTGGCTAGTACAAGTTAATGCCTGGTGGAGGCAGTGAGAAGCCAGTCGTCCAGGTACGGAAAGACCTGAATGCCCTGAAGCCTCAGGTGGGCCGCTACAACTGCCATGACCTTGGTAAACACACTGGGGGCTGTGGTGAGACTGAAGGGTAGGACCTTGAACTGGTAATGAATGGCTCCTAGCCGAAAGCGGAGGAACCTCCTGGATCGCCTGTCCATCAGAATATGGTAGCACGCATCCTTGAGGTCTATAGAGCACATCCAGTCTTTCTCCTGCAAGAAGGGCAGGATGGATTGCAGAATGACCATCCGGAACTTTCCCTTGGCAATGGACAGGTTCCTTGTGGATAGGTCATGAATAGGCCTAAAGTCCCCAGTCTTTTTGGCACCAAAAAGAACCTGGAATAGATGCCTGACCTGGACTGGTCTGGGGGCACTTGCTGGATTGCTCCTTTTTCTAGCAGCTTTCTTATCTCCAAAGCTGCCGCCTCCCTTTGAGCAGGTGGGACGTCCAAAAGGCGCCTTGTACATAGAGGACTGTTTATTAAGGGAACAGAATAGCCTCTGGATATTATTTCAAAGCACCCAGCGATCTGACGTGATGGACTCCCACTAAGCTAGGTGCCTCGAAAAATGCCCCCCGACTACCTCCAGAGAGGAGCAGTTGGGCAACCCCTCTGGGCTGTTGTCTGGGTTGGTCGGAAAAGGGTTCCCGTGACCCGAAGTTCTTCGATCCCCCCTGCCTCTGGGTTGGTGTCCACCTTGTCCCTTTCTGCCTCTGGGGGAGAAGGAGTCCTGAGCATTCCAGGACTGCTGATATTTCCAGAACCACAGCTTCTTTTGCCCTTGCTGGTCTCCGGAGAAGGACCTTTGAGGGTTAAAGAAGCGAATCCCAACAGCTGACAGCATTTTCCTGTCCTTCTCACTCTGGAGAAGCGTATCTTGGACGGTCTTCCCGAACAGGGTCAAACCGTCAAAAGGGGTATTAGCGAAGGATGCCTTGAAAGGTTCCGAAAAATCGCAAAGCCGGAGCCAGGCATGATGCCTCATGACAATACCGGACCCGGCTGCTCTAGCAGCTCCCTCTGTGGCATGAGAGAGTAAACGCATGGACGTATTTGACACAGACTTGAGAGTGGCCATACGAGCCGAGAATGTCTGTTTATCCTCAGCCGAAATGGACTCCGGGGGAGACTCAGCATACTCCTTCACAAGGTCATGCTGCAGTCTAATTACATGGGCCATGTAATTCAGCACCCTTATAGTAAAGGTAGCTGAAGCAGAAGTCCGCTTTCCAAGATGATCCATCGCCCTGGACTACTTGTCCGGGGGATGGACCGAGGAACTTTCCTGGGCGAGTTCCTTTTTGTTGGCCGCCGCCACCACCATTGCATCAACTGGGGAACTCTTACTCAAAGTGGGGCTCAATACTTTGTCGGGCCGTTTAGGTATTGCCTCTACATTATAATTGTTGGTCCCTGAATGTAACACATCAGAAGCTAAAGCATAAATGCATTTCTACTTACCTGAATAGGCATATGTAGCAACTACATCTACCTCAGAGGTTACTTACAAAAAGAATGCAAGGAGTAACAAACCTGTGTTATGCAGAGCACCTTAAAGTCCTTTCCCTCTGCTTAGTCTCCTATAGACTGCTAAGAGGTGATTTATACCTAGCATACAAGGCATCCACAAACCCCACACTTATGAATCTCCTGCATATTCTTAAGTCTAACAGTACAAGAAATAGAAGGTCTAAGGACCTGAATTTTTGTCTGTAACCTAAACAGAACATGCTGGCGAGACAGATGTGTGTCACAGAGAGTGCCCCTCCTATGGAATAGGCTCCTCATCCATGTGAAGCTGAGTTTATTTATTAAAACAGTTTAAGTGCAACCAAGACCAGTGGATGGGGAATAGGAAATTTGCACCGGGCCTGGCACCCAATTCCCTTATGGAGAGAGGTAGCTTATAAATGCCTGGCCCTCAGTGTCTTATCTGGATGCAGGGCATCATTATTCTTTTGGGAAAACTTGGCTAGGTTTAGAAATGTCCCCCGAGTCATTAGCCTAGTGACAACCTACGACTCCAAGGATCTATAATCAAATCATTTCAATTATAAAGTAAATATTCACCCATCACACAAAGTTAAATCTACTATTAAGTTTCAATTTGTCATTATACCTCTAATTAAACTGACTAATATATACTCTTTTTTAAAACCTTTATTACATCATCACTTAATACCTAAGCATTCCTAGACTTGGAGAAAGCATATCACAAGGTCCCAAGAAAGCTGATCTGGGCAGTACTGCGGTGGTTCAAAGTCCCAGAAACATTGGTAGAATTAGTGTAGGCTATATACAAGGACCCAATGACTCAAGTACGAACAGTGTTCTGCCTCACACAGGGGTTCCCAGTGGGAGTGGGTGTACACCAGGGTTCAGCTCTGAGCTCATTGCTGCTTATACTGGTGATGGACTACATCAGCAAACAGGTTGGATGGGACAGATCAACAAAGTTTTTGGATGTAGATGATGTAGCATTACAGGCAGACCCTGAGCAAGAACTCTAGCAAAGTATAGAGCAATGTAATGCCAAACTGAAGGCACATGGGATGAAACCAAGCACAGATAAAACAGTGATAATGGCAGCAAACTGGGGAAATCAGAAGACGACGAGAATTGAGACAGAAGTGAAGATAGTGGAACAGGTAAACAGTTTCAAGTATCTGGGAGGGGTGGTTTAGGAGAAGGGAAATCTGAATGAAGAGGTCAATGCTAAAATCAGAGGGGCTGCAGCCAACTGGCATAGAGTGTCAGGTGTAGTCTATGACAGAAGAATGCCAAAGAAAATGAAAAGTAAGGAGTACAAGACAGTAGTGCGACCAGTACTATCACATGGTAAAGAAACCTGGGCAGTACAGGCAGAGCAGATGAAAAAGTTAGAGGTGATGGAAATGAAGTGCCTGAGAAGGGTGGTAGGATGCACTCTGTAGGACAGATGAAGAAATGAGGACATAAGAGCAGAAGCCAAAGTAACTCTAGTTGCAGAAAAGATCAAAGAGAATAGATTACGGTGGTTTGGACATATGTGCAGAAAAGCAGAAGACAAGCTGGTGAAGATGATTTGGGACAGACAGGAAGAAGGTAAGAGGAAACGAGGACGTCCGGCAAAGAGGTGGATGGATTGTGTGAAAAAAGAGCTGTGACAGTCAGGCATGAGTGTCGAAGAAGGCAGGAGTGTGGCATTGAATCGAGAGAGATGGCAGTCAGGCATGAGTGTCGAAGAAGGCAGGAGTGTGGCATTGAATCGAGAGAGATGGCAACAGTTAAACACGATTCACTAAATCCATGTAGAAAATGGGGAGAAAAGTGGGCTGATGATTAAGACCTAGTCAAACATACATTTATATAAAAGGAAACAAAGCAAATTAACATATTCCCAGATGCAAACATTATTTATATATATGGGTCTATATTACATGAACGAGCGATCAAAATGTCGAGTACAAGATACTCGACGTACTTTGATCGACCGTTCATGTAAATCGGAACCTCCAAATGTAGAAATTTGGAGTTCCGAAATGTTTTGGTTGGCCTTCCTGGTGAGTGTAGCGCGTGATGTAAACATGCTACACTGTCAGGAATGGCTTCGTAACAGGCTGCTTTATTTAATATATCAACTCCGAGATTGCTTGCACGATTACCGGGAAATTGCCCTTTCCCCAATGTACAGCGATCTTGGAGTTGGTATATTTAGTTAGGGGGGGTGTGGGGGGCGAAGCCCCACACTTCATTTTAAAAGTATGTGTGTTTGTGCAGGTGCTTGAGTGATGTGAGTGTTTAGGGGTTTGTATGAATTGGTTGTATGTGTGTGTGTGTTGTATGTCTGGAGTGGGACAAACAAAATCTTTCGATTTTGTTTTTTTCAGTGCTTTGGGGTTTTGATGACATGATCGTGCGATCAAAGTATGTTGAGCATGTTGTACTCGACATTTTGATCGCTTATTTATATAACAGAGACCCTATATATATATATATATATATCTATATCTATATATCTATATATATATATATCTATATATATATCTATATATCTATATCTATATATATATTCTTTTGTACACATCAATCCAACATTACATAAATTGAAAAAATGATCAGTTACTGCCTTCCCTTAAACCTCACTCCTTCACCAGAATATTGTTCTGCATGTATTGTTCCCACAATTTCCATTTTTTCTGTGTAATTTCCTAAAGATACTATTTCCAGTTCTTTTATCTCTGTTACAATATTCCATATTTCAAATACAGTTGGTTTAGACTGATTTCCATTTTCCAGTAATTGTTTTTATTTATTTATTTATTTTGGCAGGCACCAGAATTAAGGTCAACAAGCCATACTATGTCTATAGGCATTTCAGATCCTGTATTACAGCTCAAAAAATAATTTCCTTAGTTATACCCATTTCCTCACCCAATATTTCTGATAGAGTACACTTGCAGGGAATGTTTAAAGTCTGCCAACTCAATATACTCCTAAAACATATGTTCCAAGTTACTAATTTCTTCCTCATCAGACCTCCATCATTTGCCAACTATCTTGGAAAAATTCTCTGGTATCTAATTGGGGAACAAAAATATCTATGCAGATACTGCCAAGCAAAAATCTTGAATCTTCTAGACTTTGTGGCATACTTGGGAGGCATACATATAGCCTCCCATTGTTTCCTCATTAATTGTGTGTTCAATCTCTCTTCCCAGTCTTTTCTAACCTCTTCTGATCGATTCCTTTAGTTATGGTGCAATATTTTATATGCCTACTAATTATCTCTTTTTTTAAACAGCAGCTTCTGTTCTAGATTCAGCTGAAAACATGACCATAGGTTCATAGGTTCATACTAGGCTATCTGCCCTAGGGCATTTATAAGCCTAGCCAGAATGTGTTTGGCTTTCGCCACCCATTTTAAATGAATTTTGTCGAGGTTAGTATACTGTGCCTCTGTCTAACAGTGACACAGAAGTGATACCCGCGGTAAACCTACTATCTCCCATCCACTCAAGCTTCCTCTTGAAGAGAGTCAATGAGGGACTCTGCCTAACCTGGACTGGGATTTTATTCCAGAGTGAAGGGAGCCTCTGGGTTATGAATCTGTCCCTCCAGCATGTCCTATTTATTTCAGTGCTGAGGTTCAAGTCTCTCGAGCGCGTAGCTCGATGGGATTTGGATTTTCTAAGGTGCAGCATGTCCATTAATAACGGGTTGGACATCGCTTTATACGTCAGGCACAGATCGCCTCTGAGCAGGCGGTATGCCACTGAGGAGAGCTGAAGTTTCTTTAACCGGGCAGCATATGGCATCTGTTTGAGCCCTTTGATCCTCTTGGTGAGGTACTTTTGGAGTCTTTCCAGTTGCTGCAGGTGTCTGGTAAGGTACATCCCAAAAGGAGCATTGTACTCAATTATGGGCCTGATGAGGGATGAGTAAAGAGGTATGATGACCTCCCCTGATCTAGATGTGAATCCCTTCATGATTAGGTGGGCTATATAAAATGTTTTTCTAACCACTTTGGCCACGTGGTTGTCAAATGAGAGACTGCTATCAACTTGGGTCCCCAGGTCCCTAATTACTTCTTCTGTACTTAATGGATTACCACCTGTGTGGTAATTTGTGGGCACTTTGTTTTTGCCAAATGGGATGACTATGCACTTTTTGGCGTTTAGCTTGAGGCCATGGCTCTGGCACCAGTTGTCTGTTTCTATGAGGCCCTTTTGGAGGATACTTTTGTCGGCTGGAGAGTCTATTATGGCGCCCAGTTTGCAGTCATCTGCGAACTTGGTCAGCCACAGTCCTTCCCTGTTGGCCTGTACCTCCGAGAAATATATACCGAACAAGAGAGGTCCCAGGACTGAGCCTTGTCGGACGCCACTTGTAACTGGTTTGGAGTCTGACATGGCTCCAGCAATTCTAACCATGTGGGTTCTGTCCTTGAGCCAGTTTGCAACCCATCTAGTGACATAGGAGTTTATATTTAAGCTGGTGAGCTTATCTATAATGCCCGAGTTGGGTATTGTATCGAAGGCTTTTGCGAGGTCCAGGTAGGCTGTGTGGACCACCTTCCCCTCGTCAATGGCCTTGGTGACTGTTTCAAAGAAATCAACCAGATTTAAGTGGCAGGATCTGCCCTTAAAGCCGAACTGGGTAGGATCCAGTGTCTGTAGGTCCCCAATATCTTTATTTATGAGGTCCATGATGATCCTTTCCATAGCTTTGCAGACCAAGCTAGTCAGGCTTATGGGGCGATAGTTTGCAGGATCTGTTGAGGCACCACCTTTGTGGAGAGGGACCACAGTTGCTGTACGTCACTCTTTGGGTACATATCCTGTAGTAAGGCTGAGATTGAACAGTAGTTTTATGTTTGGGTTTAGCTCTTCTTGGAGTTCATGTAGGACACAGCTCGGGACACCGTCTGGTCCCACTGATGCTGTGTTTTTTGCTTTGGAGAGGGCAGCTCTTACCTGAGCATCTGAGATGTCAGGGGGGCAGCACTTTGCTGGGATAGATATTTGCCCTTTTGGTGGGGAGGGGGGGGGTTTGCGCTGAACCTGTCAGCTAGGATGTTGGCAATATCTGTGGGTTCGGTGTATTATTTGTCATTTTGGACTAATTCTGAGCATATCTGGGAATTCCCACCCAGGGTCCTAACATAACTAAAGAAAGCTTTGTGATTATCCTTAGTGTCCTGTGCAATTTTTCTCTCAAAGCTGTCCTTAGACGATTTTATGAGTGCCCGTAGTTTTTTGCTAATACTGATCAGAGATGCCTTCCCTTTTTGGGATTTTGCTCTATCATGTAGTAGCTTCCTCCTTTTATTGTATAGTTTATTTATGGCTGGGGTCCACCAGACAGGACGTCTGCCTTTGGAGGATTGGGTCTTGGTTTTATTTGGGATTGCATGATCCATGCATTCCTGAAGGTGTTCATAGAATGCGTTTATAAAGGATTCTGCGGTCTGGGCCGTATTTTCCACAAGCCCCGGGGCTTTGAAGGATTCCACCTCGGTTTTGAGGAGTGTGAAATTTGCTTTAGAGAAGTTTTTCACTGTGGTTTTCAGGGCAGGGGGTGGAGTCGGGATGTGAATATCCAGTGAGATTAGTTTATGGTCTGATCTTACCAGTGAGGGATACACTTCTGGTCTGGAGCATAGATTCCCCATGTTGGCGATGATCAGGTCCAGTATGTTTTCCCCTCTTGTGGGAATGGTAACAAGTTGTTCCATAGCATTTGAGTTTATAAATTCTAGGAACCTTTGGGCTAGGGTGTTGGAGCTAGAGTAATGCTCCCAGTCTATGTTTGGGTAGTTGAAGTCGCCCAATATAATGGTGTTTGGAGAGACCTTCATATTTTCCAGTGTTCTCAGGAAGGCCAAGTGGGGTTCCTGTGTTTGAGAGGGTGGTCTGTAGCAGGCTATAAACTGGAAGGCAGTTTTACCCACTGTTAGTTGCACATGGATAGTCTCTGATGCTTCGTGCTGTGCCACCAACCTGGAGGTGTGGGTATCTTTGATGAATATTGATACTCCCCCTCCTTTTGTGGTTCGGTCCAAGTTTTGGGGCCAAAAAGCATGGTATGAGGTATAACCTGGTAGTGCTGGGGTGCTCTCGGGAGCCTTGAATCAGGTTTCTGTTACTGCACAGATATCGATGTTCTCCATGCTAAGGAGAGTTTTGAGTGCGTGCATCTTGAGGTTTAGACTTCTGGTGTTGAGTAGCATTACTCAGTTTCTTATCCCTTGTGATACCTATGGAGGTGGGTTTGTCTTTTGAGCCTTGCCTAAAAAAGGCACTATGGGGGTGGCAAGAGCCTTTGCCAATATCCGAAAGCCCAGGGGCGACAGGTGCAAGCCGTCCCTAGCGAAGCATCCTGGCTTGTCGAGCATGTCATCCCAGGCTGACAGGCATTGGATCCCCTTTGAATGACCCCAATACTTAAGCCAATTTTTGAAATTGATCATCTTGTCTTCATATTGTGACATCATTCTTGGTGAGGGTAAGATGCTACTCAAGGTCAGGGTCATACCGGCCTGGGCTACATGCTCAGAGAGCTCCTCTATGTCTCTTTTCATGTAGTCCAGGGAGGTACGTCTCAGGTCATTCACACCAGCATGGACAATGACAGAGTCATATTTGTACTTGCCTTGGAGTGACCTGAGTGTTTGTGTTATGTGGCGGATCCTTGCGCCCGACAGGCAGCTCACAGTGACCTTCTCCTTGTTCAGCCTGGTGAGCAGGACGTCAGTGTGCCTGACGATAGAGTCACCTATTACAAGTGTATCAGGTGTGTTGTTTAGCCTTAAGGGCTGTGACTGTTCGGCACACTGGCTATGTGTTGCACATGTTTTGTTTTGGGGTAGCGGTTGCTTGGGTGTCTGCTTTGGAGGTCTCTGCTGCTTAGGCAGATTTTTATTTAGAGCCTCTGAGTATGTTTTTGTGTGTTTATGTGTTTGGTTTGCTGTCGTGGTAGGTCTATGTGAGACTTGAATTGTAGTGAGTGTGGTTTCCTTCTCCTCCTGACTGGTTTTGCCAGTACTGAGTTGAGAGAGCTTATCCTCCAGTATGGCTATATGGTTGCATCTCTCACATGTGTTGGAATTTGTTGGGAGGAGGAGAGAGTTGTCTGTGTACATGAGGCAGTTGTAACATTGCCTCAAGATTCCCAGATTCACCAGCTGGACCAGAGAGGAGATTGACAACTGACCTTTGGACATGCTAGAATAGTATTGGGAATTCCTTTATAATTGAAAATAAAAGGGCCAATGGGGAACAAGGTACTCAAGGGGAGTTAGTGAGGGTGTAGTGCTTTTAATATTTTAGTGCTGACTTATATAATTGCTTTAGTGAGCAAGTGTCAGGTAACTTAAATGCAAAAACGACAAACAGTAACTTTCAAGTGAAACAAGGAAATAAGTACAGTAAGCAATGCAGATATCACTAGGGATCCACAGAAGCACTGAAAAGCCGCGTTTTAGGTGGAATTAGCGTTTCAGGGAAATAACAAGCAAACAACAAGCATACAAACAAAGCTAGATTCAGCAGGCCTGGATCTAGTCTATGCTACAGCAAACAAGGTGTACCAATTTCAGTAAGAAACAGTTCAAAGCAGCTCTTTTACGAAGGATTCCCCTGTCCCTTTTCTTTGCCTACACTTTGATACCAATCCGTGATGGGGAAGGCAGTCCCTAGCCTGCATTCCAATACCTGCTTGGCCTCTTCCCTTTCTATTACCTTTCCCTCTCTAACTGTATGCTCCCAATACCTTGTTTTGTTTGCCAGTTTTCTCCAGTGAATGCCAGACCCCTTTTGCCTGGTCTCTGTACCCCTAATTTTAGTCATCCCTATTGGAAACATTGCCTTTTTCTACTCTTGTGTTGGTTTAGTTCTTAGAATACTTTCTGCAACTTTATGAATAGAAAATTCTGCATGATTGTTATTCTCCTTAAAGATCTGCACCCAAAATACAACTTTTACCTTAATTCTTGAATTTCCCCAGTTTCATCTGCATCCCTTCCCACTTTGAATTAAGAGCTTTCTGTTTCTGTTTCTGTTATATCAGCATCATCATCAAACCCCTTTTTCCCCATTTTCTACATGGGTTTGGGGTGTTGTGCCAACTGTCAGCATATCTCTATATTCACTGCCACTCTCCTACCTTCTTCAACATTCATGCCCGACTGCTGCAGGTCTTCTTTCACACAATCCGTCCACCTCTTTGCTGGATGCCCTCATTTCCTTTTGCCTACTTCCTGTCTGTCCCAAATCTTTTTCACTAGATTGTTTTCTGCTTTCCTTTACATGTGCCCAAACCAACATAATCTGTTCGACCTTTTCTGCAATTAAAACTACTTTGGCTTCTGCTCTTATGTCCCCATTTCTTCGTCTGTCCCACAGTGTGCATCCTACCACCTATGTCAGGCAATTAATTTCTATCATCTCTACCTTCAACTTCTCTGCCTTTTATTGCCCCGGTTTCTGTACCACACAGTAATACTTTTCACATCACTGTTTTGTACATCTTACTTTTAAGCTTCTTTGGCAATCTTCTTTCATACACTACCCTTGATACTCTGTGCCAATTGGCTGCAGACCCTCTGATTCTAGCTTTGACCTCCGCAGTCAGACTTTCCTTCTCTTCAACCACCCCTCCCAGGTACAAAGAACTGTTAACCTGTTCCTCTTTTTTCCCCTTCTATCTCAATTTTCAGCTTCTTCTGATTTCCCCCCATTTACTATATTAGTGTTCTCACTTTCATCCCATGTGCCTTTAGTTTTGCATTTTATTCCCTTGCCCTTTGCAGAATTTCTTGCTCAAAAGAGTCTGTCTGTAATGCCACTTCATCTGCTTAAAGTGACTTTGTTGACCTGTCCTCTCTGACCTTTATTTATTTTATTTTTATTTATTTTATTTATTTATTTAACATTTGTTGACCGGGAAAGTCCGACTAGGTTCCACAGATCCTGTTTTCAGCAGAGGCCCGGGGAGAAATGCTCCAGATGCATGTCTTTAGAATGTGGGAGGAAACCGGAGTACCCGGAGGAAACCCACGCGAACGCAGGGAGAACATGCAAACTCCGCACAGAAGGCACCCCGGCCGAGAATCGAACCAGAGAACCTATTGTTGTGAGGCGACAGCATTAACTGCTGCACCACTGCACCGCCCTATTTGCTGATGTAGTCTATCACAAGTATGAACAGCAGTGGACTCAGAGCTGAACCCTGATACACAGCGGTTCCCAGTGGGAGAGAGTGTGTAAAACCAAAAAGTGTTCATTGCACTAATTTTACTTATGTTTCTGGGACTTCAAAACATGACAGGACTGCCCAAATCAGCTTTCTTTGGACCCTGCCATATGTTTTTTTCATAGGTAGGTACTAGGCTATTGGCCCTAGAACCTACATAAGCCTAGCCAAAAAGGTACCCTGGCTTTCGCCATCCAAGAAAATTAATTTCCTGTGACCCTGTGGAGCCACAGAAGTGATCCCCGGGGTGAATTTCTTATCTCCCATACAGTCATCAAGATTTTTCTTGAAGAGTGCTAATGAGCAGCTTTGTTTGATATACACTGGTAGTTTGTTCCAGAATATGAGGAAGCGTGTAGCTCGGAGGCATTGGGATTTCTTTAAGTGAAGCAAGTCCAACAGCTCTCGGTTTGAGATAGCTTTGTATGTTAGACAGAGATCACCTCTGAGTATGCAATATGCGACGGAGTAAAGCTTGAGTTTTTTTAAACGGTCTGCGTACGGCATCTGTTTGAGGCCGGTAATCCTCTTTTCTTAGGTATTTCTGTGGCCTTTCTAGCTGTTGTAGATGTCTTGGGAGGTAAATACCAAAAGGGGCGTTGTACTCTATAATGGGTCTAATGAGTGACAAGTAGAGGGGAACAATGACCTCTTTTTTCCTGGATGAAAAACCATTTGTGATGAGGTGTGCCATGTAGAAGGATTTTCTGACTACTGTGGCAATGTGATTATCAAAGGAGAGACTACTGGTCCACCTGTGTCCGAAGGTCTCATCACACTTTTGGTTTTAAGTAGACTACCGTCTATGTGGTAGTTCATGGGGACAGAGTTTTTAACAAAAGGGATGACAATGCACTTTTTGGCACCGAGCTTGAGGCCATGGCTTTGACACCAAATATCTGTCTCAGTGAGGCCCTTCTGCAGGATGTCCACATCATTAGGAGTTTTGATTATTTTATTTATTTATTATTTTATTTATTTTACATTTGTTGACCGAGCTAGTCTAACTGGATATATGTCCATTTTCAGTAGAGGCCTGAGGAGAAAAGCTCTGAGACAATAACAAGGACAGAAAACAGAAACATTTATACAAATAATCCGCAAGAAATAGCAATTACAAAAAAGTTAAATACAAGAATAATTACATGAGTAAACAATTGATTGCCAAGTAAAAATAATTTTTTTTTTTGACAGACAAAAAAAGAAAAAAAATAGTTCTAGTTCAGTTTCAGTAAGCATAAAAAATACAAAAATAAAAATAGCATAGTGGGGAGATACAAAAAAAGAGAGCAAGAAGTTTAAACACGCCATATATGGAAGGTAGAGGAGTTTCAGCAAAAGAAATCCAGTTTGAGAGTTAGAGTAGAAAGAGGAGAAATAAGTATCAGTCAGGCTGAGAGCAGGGGCAAAGCCATTTGGTTTTAATGAAGTTTTTCAGCTGATTCTTGAAAAGGTTGGTGGAGGTAAGGGATGCAATCTCAGTTGGAAGTTTGTTCCAGGAATTGCCAACTGCATTTGAGAATAGGCAGTCTCCAGCTTTGTTAAAGGATTTGGTAGTGGCGATTTGTAGTTTTTTAGCTGATATTAGGGTAGGAAGGTTTTTATAAGAATTTACTAGGTTACATAGTATGGGAGTGTTTGAAGGATGATGTAAAATCTTGTGAATAAAAATGAGTTGCTGGTAAACTAGTTGGTTTTGTACTTCCAGCCATCCGAGATGTCTAAGGTAAAGGCAGTGGTGAGTACGGAAGGGGGCACCAGTGGCAAATTTAGCTATGTTGTTGTAGGTGGTTGCTAGTTTATTTAGATTAGTTTTGGATAGGCTGGTATATATAGGTGAGGCATAGAGTAGGGTGGAAATAAGGTGGGCTTGGGCAATAGAGATCTTTGCTGACTCCGTAAGAAATGGTCTGATTCTGTAGCGGAATCCAAGTTTTCTATTTACTGATTTAATACTAGTGTTAATGTGCGAGTCAAAGGTGAGATGGTTATGTATTAATACACCGAGGAGTTTGGTGGTGGTTTCAGGGGCTATTAATGTGCCATTGTTTGATTTTACTGTAAAATTGATAGAGGGAGATTTCTGTGTGGGAGTAATTTAGTTTTTTTAGGGTTCAGGAGGAGACAACGTTGATGGAACCAGTTTTCCACTAAAGTAAAGACAGTTTGTGTGTTAGCCTGTAATTCAGCAGGGGAGGATGCGGCACATACCAGAGTTGAATCGTCAGCATATTGTATGCATGTAGTTTGTGGAAGGGAAGTTTTTAGATCATTAATGAAAATTGTGAAAAGGAGGTTCAAGAATGGATCCCTGAGGGACTCCAAGGGTGATAGGAAGTTGAGAAGACAGATTGTTTTCCCAGAGGACTGCTTGTTTCCAAGTTAGGATTGGAACCATTTTACTAGTTGATGATCAAGGGAAAGTGATTCAAGTATACTTAATAGTATTTGGTGGTTAACCATATCAAAGGCCTTTGAGAGATCTATATAAAAAGAGCAGAAGATAGAAGGTTAGTATTCCTGTTTTTATTAATGCTATCTGTAAAGGATAGAAGAGCTGTTGTGGTACTATGGTGAGGCCTGAAACCATGCTGGCAGTCAACTAGAAGGTTGTTTTGTAGGAGATACTGAAGTAATTGCCGATGGATGCATCGCTCCATAATTTTTGCAAGGGGGGGGAGAGAAGGGCTATTAGGCGGAAGTTAGATAATTAATTTGAGGTACCTCCCATATGCAGAGGGATGATATGGGAGATTTTCCAGATGGATGGGACATAAGATTCAGAGATGGTTCTGTTTATTAGGATAGAAATAGGGTAGGCAAGTACACCATCTGCGACTTGCAGGAATTCAGCTGGGAGCAGGTCAGCTGATGGTGTACATGGTTTTAGTTTAAGAAGCAAGGAGTGTATCAAAGATGTTGGGAAGCAAGGAGTGTATCAAAGATGTTGGGACAGGTTGAAGGTTAAAAGGCTGAGGTAATTTGGTTAGTGAGGGAAATTTAGTGGTGGAAGTAGGTGGTAAGGTGGTTGCTAGTGCTTGGACTGTTTCAGAGAAATATTTATTAAAGGTGTTGGCTATATGGCTGGGAGAGGTTTGGGTTAGGTTTGAGGGGGTAGGGGTTTTGGACTGTCCTGGGTAGAGTAATTTGTTGATACCTGACCAAAACTTTTGCGGATTATTTTGTTGGTTTTGTTAGAATTTGAGGTAGAAGTTTTTTTTGTCAAGGATTATGGATTTTTTTTGTGGAATTACGAATTTGTCTAAAGTTTAGGTGATCTATTGGGTTTCTAGTTTTTCTCCATTTGGACCAGAGTTTGTTCCTTAATTGCATGTTTAGCCTTGTGTCCTTAGACAGCCAGGGGGCTGGTTTATTTTTTGTTCTGACAGTACAAGTGGGAGCATGTTGCTCAAGGATCTGCAAGAATGTTTTGTTAAAGTGTGAAATGGCTTTGTCAAGAGGTATGTATTTTAGGGGTGACCAGTTGCAAGCTTTAAGCTCAGCTTGAAAATTACTTGGGTTGAAATATTTTTTGTTTCTGGTAGTTCTAAAAGCTATTAGATTATGAAAGTGGGTCTTTTGCCTAGTGATGTAAGTAAGAGAATGGTCACTAATATTGTCAGGGAGTATACCTATTTGATAAAGATGGGGGTCCTTATTTACTAGAATCCAATCTACAGTAGTTTGTTTTTTGTTAGGTTTGTGGATCCTGGTTGGGAAGGTAATGGTTTGGTGGAAGCCAAAGAGGTTTATATGCGTAGTGGGAGTGGGAGATGTACAGCTATTCCAATCAATATTAAAGTCACCAAGGAGTATGGTTTCTTGTGGTAGGGATATTGAAAGCCAGTTTAGGGTATTTTCGAGAGTACTAATATTGTTCCCAGGGGGGATGTAAGAGCAGATAATGTATATTGATTTTTTAGCATTAATTTGGAGTTTCGAGGTTAAAATTTCAGAGTTATTAGGAGGAGGAGGTTGCATATATAATGATGTGATCTTCAGTTCAGATTTGAACAGTATTGCTACTCCGCCTCCCTTTTTATTTAAACGGTCTAGTATGAGAATGTTATACCCTGGAGGGACAATGTCATTATCTTTCATTGTAGGTTTAAGCCATGTTTCAGTAAGGCATAAGATGTCAAAGGAATAGATGTCTAATAGGGCATGTAGTTGGGTTATTTTCTTATTAACACTTCTTATATTGAGTTGACCTATAAGTAGAGAGGGCTTTTTAGGACATTAAGAGGAGTGGTAGCAGGGGCTAATAGAGTATTTGGGGTGGAGAAATTAGGACCAAGGTTTGGGTGAATGTCACCGTGTAGAAGTAAGCAGTTATGAGGGTTGAATGATAGTTTAAACAATTTATAAAGAGAGAGGTGTCCTTTTTTCATTTGTAGGTATTTAATATAGGTTAGTCTATGAAACTGTGGTAGAATGAAGGATGAATAGGATGTTATGTTACAGTGTGTAAGAGAGGTGCTAGGAGAGAAAGGGCGAGTCTGTCTTGGGAGATGAAAAAATGTAGCAAAGGCTGAGAATTCATAGGAAGTAAGGCAATGAGTTGCAAGTAATAAGGTGAGCCCAATGGATAAGAAAAGAATGTTGGGGGAAAAAAGGCTGATGATGATTATACATAGTTAGAGGTGTAGGGTGTGGAGGTTTGGCTAAAAAAAGAAAAAGAAAATTTGAAG